>NC_088346.1:17602500-17612500 GCF_036884655.1 Musa acuminata AAA Group | reverse complement strand
AGTCATTCTTGAATTCAATGCTTTTGAATTAAAGAGACATATTGATATATTAAGTTCATTTAAACTTATCAATTCTCCCATCATGATTCCTATCATGATGTATCTTTCTGAAAATGATGTCAAGGCATGACATCCATTTTCAAGTCTTATATTTCAAACATGAAGGATTGCAATCATAGTAATTCATCATATGGTAAGATATCAACATTGTAAAATTACAATGTTAGCTTTAAATATCTTAACATAAATGTAAATATTTCAAGTGTATAACAATTTATTCTATCATCAATTTACCACATATTTCTCCCCTTTTGTCATCAATAAAAAGGAGAATGATTCAAGCGTATTTCAAGCATAGTAATAATTGTGGTAAAAATTCTTGTCCTTTTTCAACAATAAGTGGTAAGATACCATTCATACAAATTATTTTTCAAGCAATCATGATATGATATCATTCAAAAGTTAATTAAGGAGATAGCTTTCATTACTTCTTCTCTTTTTGTTAACGTTTTGCATGAAGGAGGAAAGCCATTAAAAACTAACTTTGAATGAAATTAAAAATGATAAGATATTAAATCATGCGTCATTTTCACAAGGAATTCATGTGAAAGAATCATTACATCAAATCCATTTCTCGATTAAAAATTATTTTTCATAAGGTAAATCCATGAGAGATGCATTTGTTAATTAATTCCATATGTCAAAAATCATAGAGTATTGATATAAAACAAACTTGATATGACATAGGCTCATGAAAGCTCCATTCAAGAAATACATTAAATCCGGAAGAGAAATACAAAATCATGCATTCGGACAAAGTTTTGTTATGGCTCTTCAATCACAATTATGAAGGTAAAACATGCTCATTATCACGGAAACTTTTGAATCATATAATCATATAAAATTCATATCATAATATTTTCAGCATTGAGTTTTTAAGTGATTGATCAAAAGAGTCAAGAAAGTCCAAAAATAAAATTTAACAAATTCATGCATTCGGACAATGTTTTACCATAGTTTTTCAATCACAATTATGAAGCAAAATTATTAATGTTTTATACTACTTTAAATTAAACATGTTATTGAAGCATTCAATCATGTCAAATTCGTATAAAATTTTTAGCACAGAATTTAAGTGATCAAGGAAAATCCGAAAACGAAGTTCAATCAACATTAATATTCCTAACTTTGTAAATGCTCACCAAATAATACATCAAGTTGTAGATACCAATAGTTAAACATATCAAGGACTTGCAATCATCAAATTAAGTGGCATTGCGATCAAAGTGAGTAGCATAAAAAGGTTTACAACAACATAGTTTTACAACATGACAAGAAGGAATTGTGTCCATCTTTTCTAAATACATACATATGCTCATTCAGATTCAAACCAACAAAATCATCAAAATCTCAACATTGCTTTCAAGAGATTCAAAAAGGCATAAACAACGTTATCAATCTCTTAGTGAAAAATTGATAAGATAGAGAAAAAGTAATTTTCAAAAGAAATGCTTTTCTCTTTTTGTTTCAATTTATTGATTGATTTCATACATGCATGTTCTTTTCTTTTATCCAAATCCATGTATCTTTCATTAACATCGAAAAAGAACTTTCAAAAGATCGTAAAGTTCGATAATCACAAAAATCATCAAGATCAATAAGCCATAAATTACTTAAAAATCATCATGCATAATTTTAAAATTTAAATTTATTAAGCATGATCACAAATTACATTATTTCATCAAGCATGATTTCATATTTTCAATTAGAATAATTTTGTTTGTTTATCATAAAATATGTAATTTTCTTTTTAGGTGAATCTAACTTTTCAAGCTTAGTTTTCGATATAAAATCCATGCATCATCATTAAGCATGATATCAAATCATCATTACATTATTTCATCAAGCATGATTTAGTAAAGTATTTTCAATTAAATACGAAGATCATCAAGATACATATTATCACTTTATCACATTAAAAAAAAACATCTAGCATGATTTAAGTCTAATTTTTAGTTCCTTTATAATATGCAATTTTTATAATTATTTTCAAAATTACTAGCATGATAAGCATGATTCCTAATTTTTATATTTTTATTATTAAATATTATTAAACATGTAAATTTTAAGAAAATAACTTAACTAAATTAAAAATAACTCATAAAAAATATTATGTAATTTTAAAATAAAATAAAGGCATTTTGATTACCTCAACATCGAAAGCTGTTAAGGCGTAGTTTGTCACCTCGCCTTTCTTAATTTTCTCCTCTTCGGAGGAGCTCGATTCATCCCATTTTGTGTTCTCCTTCTTATGTTCAAAGCAAGTAGTTGCGTTCTTTTTGTTCTTATTCTTTAATTCTTATTTTATCAACTTTTTAAATTTCTTAGTGAGTTTAAGTTCATCATCACTTTAGCTTATGCTCGAGTGGTCTTCAAATGTTCTAAGTTCAAAATCCTTCTTGTTCTTTGGAAGGTGGTTCTCGAGTTCTTCATGTGCATTACACGTCATTTCATAGGTCATCAAAGACTCTATTAGTTCTTTGATAAAAAAAGTATTTAAATTTTTTGATTCTTGAATAGCGATTACTTTTGAATCCCAAGTTTTAGAAAGTGAGCTCAAAATCTTTTTAATGAGTTCAAAATTTGAAAAGCTTTTACCAAGTGCTTTTAGACTATTAACGACATCCGTAAAACAGGTATACATGTCTCCAATAGTCTCTCTTGGTTCCATACAAAACATCTCAAAATCATGCATCAACAAATTTACTTTAGAATCTTTTACACTACTTGTGCCTTCTTGTGTGATTTCGAGAATATGCCAAATATCGAAGGTCGTTTCGCATAAAGAAACCCAATTAAACTCTGTTTTATCTAACGCACAAAAAGTCTTCTTCTCCAAATTATTCTAATCTTTCATTAGAAGAGAAGACCTTTTAAAACCAAATTCGATTATATGGCATAAATCGAGATTCAATGAAAGCAAGAAAATTCTCATTCGAGTTTTCCAATAAGTGTAGTTCGTCCTATTGAAAAAGGGAGGACGAATGAGAGAGTTATTCTCTTGAAAGCCGAAAAGAGCCATTTCTATTTAGGTGTTAAACAAATTTAGAAAACCGCGACTCTGATACCAATTGTTAGGATCAAGAGCACACTAAGAGGGGGGGGAGGTGGGGGGTGAATTAGTGTAGCAGAAAACTTTCGTCGGTTAAAATTTGATTTCATTGAAAACCATTTCGGAAAGATCTTTAAATTAAAAGCATACGGAAGTATAGTTGATGTAAAGAAATGGAGGCAGTTTACAGTTAAGATAAATAGCAGAAAGTAAATGCAAACTGAGATTTAGAGTGGTTCAGTCAATCTTGATCTATATCCATCTTTGGCTTTCTTCTCCGATAAGGTCATCGACATTCACTAGAGGCCTTCCTTCAATAGGCAAAGGCCAACCACCCTTTTACAGCTTTTCTCCTTTTGATGAGCGTAGAAGACAACCCTTACAAGCTTTTACTCATCTCTTGAATGATCAACACTTAGAAAGAAAGAGGGAGAAGAACTTTAGCTTTTATAACACTTTTAAGCTCTCAAATACTCAGAATTAAAGCAAGTTTTTGGTCCCCTTTCATGCAAGAAAGAGTGGGGTTTATATAGACCCCAATCAGTTTGAAATTGGAGCTCAAAAGTATCCATTCCCGGATTTTCGAGGTCCTGGTAGTACCACCGCCATAAATGGGTGGTACTACCACCTGTCATCTGTCACTGAGCGATACTATTGCTCAATCTGGGTGGTACTACCGCCTGACAGCACTCAAAGATTGAGCTCATGCGGTACCATCGCTTGACAAGGATGGTACCACCGTTGGCAGTAATAACTACCGACGGTACCACCGCCTGACAGGAGCGGTACTACCGCCCAGAACTCCTGGGAGACCAAGTCTCTTGGGCGGTGCCACCGTCGGCCCTAGCGGTGCCACCGTCGGCCAGGAATTATAGGTCCGAATGGGCTATTCCATTCAGCTCAATTTGGGTCTGTTAAGGGCCTAATTGACCCCTGATTAAGTTAATGGGATCACCTTCCAATCCTAACTTAATCTATATACTAACTATGACAATTAAGACATCAATACTACAAATTATGTTTCGGTGCGTCAATCGCTTCTTCCGGCGAGCTTCCGGTGAACATTCGGTGAACATCTGACGAACCCTCAGCGATGCTCCGGCGGACTTCCGGCAAACTCCTGAATTTTATGACGATCTTCTTGGTGAGTTCCAATGAGCTTCTTTGGCAAGCTCCTAGACTTCTCGGATTGTTCTGGCAGAACCTCCAACGAACGTCCGGACTTCCGATGAACTCTCGAACCCCCAACGTGATCTTGGTCTGGACTCCGGCTCAACACCTACTGCATGTCTTACTACTATCGTAGTTAATCCTACACACTTATCTCAATATATAGATTAGATAAACAAATGACAATTGACTTCATCATCAAAATCTGAGATTCAATAGTACCGCCCGGACATAGCCTCCGAGAGACTATCAGGCAGTGGTACCGCCTTATGTTAGTGCTATAGGAGGTGGTACCACTAGGACCCAAAAAACCCGAGATGAGACCTTTTCTAGCTCCAATTTTGAAGCTAATTGAGGGCTATAAATACCTCTTACTTCTCAACTAGTAAGAGCAGAGAAAGTGATAAGAACTGTTCTGAAACTATAGTGAAATAACTTGTAAAAGTTAAGAGTTCACCTCCATAGTTTCTAAGTGTGAAAGTTTTTAAAAGGACAGTGAGCCACTTGTGAAAGTTCTGTAAAGGAGTGATTGATCTTTGCCCTTCAAGAAAGATCAATAGTGAAAGCTAGTGACCTCATTAGAGGAGGTATTGGGAGTGGATGTAGGTCAGATGACTGAACCACTATAAAATTGGCGTGTTCTTCTCTGGTTTGCATGTCTATTGTTGCCATTTACATACTGCAAACTGATCTAGTTATTCATTACACTTCCATACACTTTCAAGTCAAGTACATTTCCGATACGGTTTTTCATCGTATGAAGTTTTTCAGAGTTTTTCAAAACCATTATTTTTATCCGCTGCACTAATTCACCCCCCTCGTAGCACCGACTTGTTCCTAATAGTTGGTATCAGAGCCACGGTCTTTCTCATTTGGTTTAACACCGAAGAGAAATGGCTATTTTCAACTTTTAAGAGGGCTTTTCGATCGTTCGTCCTCTCATGTTCAATGGGACGGACTACACTTATTGGAAAACTTGAATGAGAGTTTTCTTACTTTCTTTGGATTTAAATTTATGGAGTATTATTGAAAATGGCTTTCAAAAATTTTCTAAACCAATAAACGAATGGAATGATTTGGAAATGAAATTTTTTCTTTAAATGCTAGAGCTATGAATGCTCTATTTTATGCCTTAGGTAAAAATAAATTCAATCGTATTTTTATGTGTGAAACGACTTTCGATATTTAGCACACGATTGAAATCACACACAAAGGCACTAGTAGAGTAAAGGATTCTAAGATAAATCTGCTGATGCATGATTTTGAATTATTTCGGATGGAACCAAGTGAGACTATTGGAGACATATATACTCGTTTTATGGATGTCATCAATAGTCTAAAATCTCTTGGCAAATGTTTTTCAAATTTTGAACTTGTTAATAAAGTTTTACGATCTCTTTCTAAAAATTGGGACTCTAAAGTAATGGCCATTCAAGAAGCCAAGGATTTGAATACTTTTTCAATCGAAGAACTTATCGGATCTTTGATAACCTACGAAATGACCAATATGGCATATGACGAACTTGAGAACAACCTTCCAAAGAACGGGAAGGATTTGGTACTTCGAACTAATAAGACCACTCGAGCGAAAGCTTAAGTGATGATGAACTTGAACTTCTCACTATAAAACTTAAAAAATTCATTAAACAAGAATTAAAAAATAAAAATAAACTTAAAAAACCATAGAAGACGAGAGCACTCAAAGTAACTTGGGACGAAACGAGTGTATCTGAAGAAGAGGAGCAAATCGATGAAGACGAAATGACAAACTTCGCCTTAATGACTCTCGATAATGATGTAAACAACTCAAATGAAATTTCTTTACTTTATTTCGAAATTACATAATTTCTTTCATGAGTTATTTTTAAATTAGTTAGTAAAAAATTAAAAAAAATATTTCATGCTTCTTCTTCTAGTTATTTTAAAAATTTTGAGCATGATAATTGAATGATAACTTCTAGCACTAAGATTCACTTAAAAAGAAAAATGCATTCATACAACAAACAAAATATTTTTGATTGAAAATGCCTTATGTTCAATAAAATCATGATTGATGTTTTAATGAAATAATAATATAAGACGTAATGAAAATTTTAAAAGATTTTGTATCATTCTTGATATTTTATATTATCTATGAGGATTTGAAGTAATGATGATTTTGCTAGTTATAGGTGCCCAGCAAGCCAATCACGTGAGTGATGATACGTGTGACTTGATACAGAATCTTTTTGTGTATTATATTTTGGCATATATCACTTTATAACTATTGCATATATATATATATATATATATATATATATATATATATATATATATATATATATATATATATATATATATATATATATATATATATATATATATATATATATATATATATATAGTGATATCCTTGGGTTTGTGCAATGGGAATCGGATCATGATGAGATCACGAAAATGAGATCGATTCATCTTTAAACATATATCCTAAATAATCCCGGTCATAGGTTACAGACATCGTGATAACTAGACAAACTAGTGTGCTATATACCCGTCCATATGATGGATGCAGCTGGTCTCATAGCTGCTCGTGTAGGGACACTAGGGATATAGTACAAGTGCTCATTGGAGAATGAGTTCACTGATTGATCCGCTTATGGAATGCTGGATGGTTGATAATGCCTTATTGTCAGACAGCGATTCCGTAGTCCTAGTGGTATATCTGGTCCTTAGACTTGAGACACCAAGCATGTCCTATATGAGTGCTCCACTCTTAGATACTAGACTTATAGGTTTAGTTGTCCTAGATCTAGTACAGCTGGTTATTGGGAGTAGTAGTCGACCTTACGAGGGCTATTTAGTGTCGATAGAGGATCATCCACTCTCAGCATCATGAGAGGAATATCTCATGTGTTCTTGCTTAGACAAATCCCTGGCCAAGGTCATTCGGGTTGAGAGAGAAAGAGTTCTCCGAGAGAATCCGATTAGAGCGAGACTCGAGTAGAAACCGTATGGGTCTGAAAACACCATGCTCGATATACGGTCTTTGGGATATTAGATGGATGAGGGACTATAGGTACACGGTAACTGAGGACAGATAGGTCCAATGGATTGGATTCCTCTGTATTGTTTGGGGACTACGGCGTAGTGGCCTAGTACGTCCATAGTCGATGAGTCAAGTGAATTATTACAGAGATAATAATTCACTGAGTTAGAAGGAGTTCTGATAGGTATGACTCACGGCCAGCTCGATATTGGGCCTAGAGGGTCACACACATATGGTAGGCATTACGATGAGTAGAGGTTCAGATATGAGATATCCGACGGAGCCCTTGTCTTATTGGATATCCAATAAGCCCCTGAATTATTGGATCCCATGGACGAGATCCAATAAGAGCCCATGAGAGATTATTGGATAGAGATCTACTAATCTAAAAGGCTTGGGTTATTGAATGTAGATCCAATACCCACTAGGCGAGGATCCATTAGGGTTTGACAAGGGACCTCTATAAATAGGAGGGATTCAGAGTCTCATAGGCTAGAGCCTTTGCTTACCTCTCCTATTCTCCTTCCCCTCTCTACCTCAGAGCAGGCCTGGAGTTTTGAGGAGCGTCGTCGCAGCCCTATTGTGTGGATCACCGCTAGAGAGGAGGACGCTTGACCTCCTTCACCCTCTCCTAAAGATCTGCAAGGAAATAGGGATATACGATCTCCCTAGGTAACACAATCTACTCTATACGTAGGTTTTCAATTTCACGGATTTTGCGCACCAATCTTCGCACGACGAGGAACATCTCTTTGGGAATCGGGGATTTTGTTTTCTTATTCTTCCGCTGCGCATGTAATGTCGCCCCCAAGATTTCCCAACAGGTTTTTGGATAATTTATGGTTTATTGATCTTGATGATTTCTATGATGATATTTGCTCTTTCGATTTTAAACTATGATGTATCGTTTTCATACGAAAAACTTGAGAATACTTATATGAAATCAATCACTTAAAATGAAACACATAAAAAGGAAAATGTATTATCATTGGAATCAAAGTGATAAATCAAATCGCTTATTTTAAAAGCCTTATGTTTAATATATTTGGTTATAATGATTTTGATAATGATGCATAATGATCATGCTTAATGAGTTTATCTTTCGAAATTATGTATGTTGATTCTTGTGATTTATGGATCTTTACCATAATGAAAGTTCTTTTTCATTTTAAATATTGATACTTGTTTTTATTTGGCATAAAATTTGGGTATATTTATATGAAATCAATCATATGAATTGAAACACTAAAAGGAGGAAAGCTTTCTCCTTCAACAAAATTCTCTACTCTATTGATTTTTCAAAAAGTGATTAATGAATCTATTTATGTTACTTTTAATGATTTGAGGATTTGAAATTGAATGAGAAATAATTTGATTTCATTAGAAGAGAATTAAGCATGCTAAATCTTCCAAATGTATGAATTATTTTTTCGGATTTCTCGGTTCTTCATAACTTAAATTTTCTTTTTAAATCGAGACCATCTTTCTATTTACAAGAAAAAAGATTTTATTTATGAAGTTTTATTCATGGAGTTTTTATCCTTCATTTAATGATCATTTTCCATGAATTTTTCCTCACTCTTCTCATGAAAGAAGAATTTTTATTCATGAACTTTTAATATATGATGATCATTTGCAAAAATAGGGATTTGATTTTGTGTGGACATCTTGATCTTTTTAATAAATCCTTTCATTTTGCTAAGCTTGATTCAATGAAACTCATTTATTATGGATATGACTTGGTTCAAATCTTTTCATGAATTTTGTTCTTTTTAAATGAATTTCTCCCTTTTCTTCCTCTTCTTCTTATCTTTTTATGACAAAGGAAGAAAGAAACTTGCTAAGAAGAACAAAAAAAAAAAAAAAAAAAGGCTCTTTAGCAAAAATGCTAGCTTCTCATTTTGCATGCAAAGTTTTTTGCTTAACTTCTCATTTAAGCTAGCTTGGATAAATTGGTATAAACCTTACTTGATATGTTTTCAAACACTGGTATAAAACTTACTTGATATGACAAAGAGGGAGAAAATAAATGATGAATGTTTAGTACTAACAATCTTGAAGTGATAAATGCTTAAAAGTATTGATTTAATATTTGGTATCATGAATGCTTTAGTATCATACATGATATGCCCATAGTGATGATTGATTTATTTTTTGTATCATCATGAAGTAAGAATGAAATAAAAGATTTTAAAATTATGCACGTTTTAATTTGAAACTATAATTATGCACAACCATATTAAAAAAAAGGAATGATATTTTAACTTTGTCATGATTTGAAAATTATTTAAATGAAAAAAAATTACATAATTGTATTCTTCCGTTCTTTTTGACAATGACAAAGGGGGAGAAAGAATTGCTAGTGTGCACATCTCAAAAGAGAGATATGCTAGCTTGCATAATTCAAGGAGATGCAAAAACATGCTAGCTTACTCATCTCAAAAGAGAAGCAAAGATTGCTTGCTTATTTCAAGAAGCAAAAGTTTCTTTCTTGAACATCTCAAATATTGCTAGCTTACACTTTCTAAAATGTTGAAAAAATTTGCTAGCTTGTATGTTGTAAAACTTGCTATCTTACTACCTTGCATATGTAAAACTTGCTAGCTTGCTCATCTCAAAAGTAAGAAATGCTATCTTGCAATCTCAAAAGAAGTAAAAGTACTATTTTGCCTATCTCAAGAAGCAAAACTTGT
>NC_088346.1:17552500-17595000 GCF_036884655.1 Musa acuminata AAA Group | reverse complement strand
CTATGCCCGCCCACAAGGGTGGCGCTTGCAGGCACTGGGCCCTCGGGTGAGCCCCCTTGTGGGTGGCGCTCGCCCGTAGAGGCGACACCCTCAGAATTGGGGGGGTCCGCTCATTGGGGCGGCGCTAGCTCGCTGCGGGTACCGCTTCGGGCATTGCCGTTGAAGGGGTGATGCTCACTTGGAGCGGGTGCCGCTTCCGGCATTGCTGTTGAAGGGGTGACGCTCACCCGTGAGCAAAGGGGGCACCCTCCCGTTACAGCAGTGTCGCCCGTAGGCATATCGCCCGCTAGCAAATGCGATGCCCCCCCGACTTAGTGGCGACCACTAGTAGGGTGGCGACAACTGCAACACAACATGGGAGAAGGAGAAGGGATTATTATTTTTTAGACAAAAGATAGTTTTGGCCCTTAGAATTTTAGAAATTCTGAATTCTATCCTTTCTATCTAAATTATCAAAATGCCCTTCATAATTCAAAAAAATTCTTGCATAACCTCAATTTCAGAAAATATTAGTTAATTAAAAGTTTAATTACTTATTATTATTATTATTATTATTATTATCTAGTAGTCCTGCATGACGATGATGTGTACATGTGATGTATGATGTTGACAGATGATCATGGACCGTGTGATGTATGTACATGTGATGTAATTATTATTATTGGGCCTGCGAGCCTCAAATTTTATTCTCATTTATTGTTGGGCCTATGTGCCTATAATTAAGTTGTAATCACATAAGAAAGCGCAATAGGAGCGTGGAAGCAATAGCAAGACCCACTAGGTCGAGACGGATGATCATGACACATGGAGATGTGCCGAGATATCGACAGAACCAACGAAAATAAGATGGACAATCACAGGGCATGGAGATGTCTCGCTGCACACGTAGATTGTGATGTGAGTGATTAGGCCCACTAACTTGGGCCAGATCACATTAGGCTGTGGTCCATGATCATTTGGTGTGATTGCTCATGTGATTTGTGATTGCTTATACACCTTCTAGATATGTATATATATTTGCATGCGATATAGATGCATATTAAATATGTATGTGTGTGACATACCACATTATGAGACCAAATCAAAATCTCCTCTCTCGATAATATTAAGTCAGTAAATATTAGGCAATTAGATTGATCCATGTGGTCTTCCATTATTATAGCTAGGGATCGATTCCCAATATAGATTGAGTTAGTCGAGTCCATCGAGGCTCACCTATACTGTTATTCGCTATCTTGCCTACGATATAGAGATGTCACCGGTAACCTGAGGACATAGTATGCTTGGTCGAGTCCCTCGATGGTATATCATCAAAGTAGACTCATCTTGTAACGATAGTATTGACTTAACCAAACATCATGGTTGGTCGAGTCCCTCGAGACCATGGTGGTTCGGAGGCCGAATAGGATGGGAGTCAAAAGGAGTTGTGATTGGCAAGAGTTGCCTACCTTTACGGGCTTAGCATGATTGATCGAGTCCCTTAAGGTTATATTAAGATGCTGATTGGATCCCAATCCCCACTAGAAGTCTGTCGGAGACTTCCATTTCACGTGCTAAGGATATCGCATGACTCGCTAGAAAAATAGTAGGAGTAGAATAAGATAGAATTCAATATCTTGATTGTTTATTTTTTATAAAATCTGCATATTATTTATTTCTGATGCATCTTTATTTTTAGAAAATATCACTTTCAAATCCCTTATGTGGCATACTTGATGTCAACCGCCTCACTGGTTTAAATTATACATATTAGTTCTGCAACCTAAGAATTGTTTGTTGAATCTCATATTTTGATGATGAAACCAATTGATAAGTGTTTATGATTTGATATGTGTTTTGAGTGATGCAGGATGCTTCGATCAAGGAGAGACATTTAAAGCAGAAAAAATCACGTTGGGCCGGAGGAAAACATGTCAGAAGATTGGACGTTGGGCCGAAGGATCGATCGACGTATCGACAGAAGGCTTCGGGCCATGGATTCGAGCATTGGGCTAAGAAAAACGGATATTTTGCCAAGGATATTAAAGTTGCGAAGGTCAACTAGCCGATTGGGTAATTGGCTGTAAGAGAGGATGGTGCGTCGAAGAATCGGATGAAGCGTTGATGGACCAATGACATGTCGGACAACATGATTCATGCTTAGTAATAATTGTTTAGATTGAAGTGTATTTTATGTGTGTAGGATTAACTATGATAGTAAGGCATAAAGCAAAATAAAGTCCCGGAGTCAAGAACGTAATTTCGTTGGGAGTTCGAGAGTTCGTCGAAAGTCCGGACGTTTGTCGGAAGTTCTGCCGGAATTGACCAAAAAGTCCAGGAGCTTGCCAAAGAAGCTCGTCGGAACTCACCAAGAAGATCATCGTGAAGTCCAGGAGCTTACCAGAAGTCCGCTGGAACATTGCCGAGAGATCATTGAAAGTTCGCCAAAAGATCATCGAAAGCTCACCGAAAGAAACTAGACTTATTTTGCTTAGAATATGTCTTAAGAATCATAGTTAGCATATAATATGAGTTGGGATTGAGAGGTAATCCCATCAACTCTGTTATGGGCTAATTGGGCCTGTAGTTGGGCTGGTTTGGGTGAGATTCAAGGCCCAACCAGTATGCTGAAAGCCTAGCCGACGGTGGCACTGCTTGGGAGACTCAGTCTCCTAGGTGGTCTGGGCAGTGGTACCACCCAAACTGGGCAGTGGTACCGCTGGTGGTAAATGCTGCCAGCGGTGGTACCACCCCTGTCAGGCGGTGGTACCGCCAGAGCTTGATCTTCGAGCTCTATCAAGTAGTGGTACTACCCAGACAGGGTAGTGGTACTGTCGAGTGTTAGGATGCCAGGTGGTGGTACCGCCCAGCACAGGCGATGGTACTGCCCGTACCCAGAAAACCTAGGATGAGACATTTTTAGGCTCCAAGTTTGAATCAACTTGAAGCCTATAAATACCCCTCTCATTCCTAGTTAAACAATACACAACTGAGAGCAAAAAATGAAAGAAAACTCTGTTTCAATTGTGTGTGAACTCCTTTCAAAGTTCTAAGTGTTATAATAGTTTGAGAGAGGAGTAAGTGGGGGTGTAAGGGTTATCTCCCAAACCCAGTAAAAGGAGAATCGAGTTGTGAAAGATGGTTGGTCTTCGCCTATTGAAGGAAGACCGATAATGGATACCGGTGGCCTCGACGGAAGAGGAATCGGTAGAGTGGATGTAGGTCATGACGATCGAACCACTATAAAAATTTGGTTTGCCTTTACTTTGAGCAATTTACTTTAAACTGCAAACTGCCTTCTCATTACTTGCTATGCTCTTTCGTATGCTTTCAATCTAATCATATTTTTGGAATCGGTTTTCAATGTACGAAGAATTTTCAGAACCGATGTTTTTATCGCTACACTAATTCACCCCCCCCCTAGTGCCAACTCTTTTCCTAATAGTTGGTATCAGAGCCTCGTTATTTCTTATTTGGTTTAACACCCAAGAGAAATAGCTCTTTTCGGCTTTCAAGAGGGACTTTCTCGCATTCGTCCTCCCTTGTTCAATGGGACGGACTACACATATTGAAAAACTCAAATGAGAGTTTTCTTACTTTCTATGATCTAAATTTATGGAGTATTATTTAAAACGATTTTCGACGGTCTTCTCTTCCAATGAACCATTGGAATGATTTAAAGAAGAGGATTTTTTCTTTAAATGCTAGAGCTATGAATGCTCTATTTTGCGCCTTAGATAAAATCGAATTTAATCGGGTTTCTAATTGCAAAACGACTTTTGATATTTGGTATACTCTTGAAATCACACATGAAGGCACTAGCAAAGTTAAAGATTCAAAAATCAACTTTTTGATGCATGATTTTGAATAGTTTTATATGAAATCAAGCAAAACCATTGGAGACATGTATACCCGTTTTACGGATGTCATCAATGGTTTAAAAGCTTTTAGTAAAACTTTTTCGAATTTTGAACTTGTTAGTAAAGTTTTACGATCACTTTCTAAAAATTGGAATTCGAAAGTAACGGCTATTCAAGAATAAAAAAATTTGAATACTTTTTTGATCGAAAAACTTATCGGATCTTTAATGACCTACGAAATAATCAATGTGGCACAAAATGAACTTGAGGATAACCTTTCAAAGAATAGGAAGGATTTCGGACTTAGAACAATTGAAGACCACTCGAGCATAAGCTCAAGTGATGGTGAACTTGAACTCTTCATGAAATTTAAAAAGTTCATAAAACAACAATTAAAGAACAAAAATAAACTTAAAAAGAGCGGAACTACTTGCTATGAATGCAAGAAGAAGTTGCCAAAAGATGAATCGAGCTCCTCCGAAGACGAGGAGAAAATCAACAAAGGCGAGGTGGCAAGCTACGCCTTAACGATATTCGACAATAAGGTAATCAAAATGCCCTTAGGTTACTTTGAAATTACATAATACTTTTCATGAGTTATTTTTATTTTAGTTTAGAAAAAATATTTTTCTTGAAAATTGCATGTTTAATAATGTAATGAAAATGCTAAAAATAAAAATTTTAGGAATCATGCTTATCCTTCTAGTAATGATCATGAAAATTGCATGTGTTATGATAAAGAAAAAAAATGTTAGACTTAAATCGTTCTAGATGTTTTAATGAAAATATTAAGAGGCTTGATATCATGCTTAATGAGTTTACAGTTCAAAATTATGCATGATGATTCCTGTGATTTATGCCTTATTGATCTTTGATGTAATAAATCTTGCACTTTCGGTTTTAAATGTTGATGCATATTTTTATTTGGCATAAATGAAATAAATCACATGAATTGAAACAACTTAAAAGAGGAAAGGTTTCTCCTTGAAAAATTATTTTTTCCTACTTTATCAATTTTTTCAAAAAGGAGATTAATGAATCTATTTATATCACTCTTATGAATCTCTTGACTATGAAAATAATTTTGATGAGTTAAATTTGAATGACTTTTTTTCCAAATCTTTCACATATTCTTGAAATTTATGAATCAAAATCTTATATCTCCTATGCTTCTTTTTGTTATTTATAAAAAAAATTATCCAAATAAATCATGAATGTTCATTCAGTATTCATGAATTGATTATAACTTGACAATGACAAAGGGGGGGGAATATTGCTAGCTCAAACATTGCAAAAGAAGCAAAAATTTGCTAGCTTGCAAATTGTATGGAGAAAGAAGTGCTATCTTGTTTATCTCAAGAAGCAAAACATGCTAACTTGCACATTTAGCAAAATTTACAAACTTGTATATTTCAAGAAGCAAGAGTTGCTTTCTTGAACATCTCAAAATTGCTAGCTTGCATGTTTTAAAATATTATAAAATTTACTAGCTTTCATTATGATCAAACTTGATATTTATAATGCAATGATTTGATCTTGTATGTCTAAACACTTGAAAGTGGAACTTCTCCTTTTTGTTGATGACAAAGGGGGAGAAGTATGATCATGTTATGCATGATGACGTATTGCAAATATTTATGATGAAATTTGCAATGACTTGAATTCAGCTTGAATTCAAGGTTCTATCAATATGACATATTGATAGGGGGAGTTAAGGTTAACTCCGTCATTAATTGTTGTCATCATCAAAAAGGGAGAAATTGTTGAATCTCATATTTTGATGATAAAATCAATTAATAAGTATTTATGATTTGATATGTGTTTTGAGTGATATGGGATGCTTCAATCAAGGAGAGACATTTAAAGCAAGAAAAATCATGTTGGGCCGGAGGAAAATATATCAGAAGATTGGACGTCGGGACAGAGGATCGGTCGAAGTATCGACAGAAGGCTTTGGGCCATGGATTCGAGCATTGGGCTAAGAAGAGCAAATATTATGCCAAGGATATCGGAGTTGCGGAGGTCAACTGGTCGATTGGGCAATAGGCCGCAAGAGAGAACGGTGCGCCGAAGAATCGGACAAAGCGTCGACGGACCAATGACATGCCGGACAACATGATTCATACTTAGTAATAATTGTCTAGATCGAAGTATGTTTTATGTGTACAGGATTAACTATGAAAGCAAGGCATAAAGTAAAATGAAGTCCCAGAGTCAAGAACGCGATTTCGTTGGGAGTTCGAGAGTTTGTCGAAAGTTCTACCGAAATTGACCAAGAAGTCCAGGAGCTTGCCAAAGAAGCTCGTTGGAAATCGCCAAGAAGATCATCGTGAAGTCCAAAAGCTTGCCGAGAGTCCGCCGGAACATTGCTGAGAGATTGTCGAAAGTTCGCTGAAAGATCGCCGGAAGATTGCTAGAAGAAACCAGACTTATTTTGCTTAGAATATGTCTTAGGAATCATAGTTAGCACATAATAGGAGTTGAGATTGGGAGGTAATCCCATCAACTCTGTTATGGGCTAATTGGGCCCGAAGTTGGGCTGGTTTGGGCTGGATTCAAGGCCCAACCAGGATGTTGAAAGCCTGGCCGGCAGTGGCACTCTTTTCCTAACATTGTTCTCATTACAGAGAAAATCATGTATGTCCTTAAAATAGTGATGCCTATGCCCAAGAAAGAGGCAAACGAGGATGAGATCGCTCGCTACGTGAAGTACATAGATGACTCCACTTTTGCTCAGTGTTACATGTTGGGCTCCATGATTCTTGAGTTACAAAGACAACATGAAAAGATGGATGTCATATATATTATCCTATATGTCCGTAAACTGTTTGAAGAATAGGGAAGAACTCAACGATATGAGATATCTAAAAGCCTCTTCCACACTAGGTTGACTGAGAGGACACCAGTTCAAAACCATGTCCTAAAGATGATTGAGTGAATAGAGAAACTCATAGGTCTAGGAATGGTCCTAGATGATAACCTATGTGTGGATCTTGTACTTCAGTTACTACTAGATTTCTTTTTATAATTCATAATAAATTTTAATATGAACAAACTTGAAGTGACTCTCCTTGAGCTCCTCAATATGTTGAGAGAGGCAGAGAGCACTATGAAGAAAGAGAAGCCGGTTCTCTATAATGGTGAGACTAGAAAGAAAGGAAATACAAAAAAATCCCTTAAGAAGGGCAAGAGCAAGAACAGACTAAGTAAAACAAAGATTGTTAAGAAAAACCCGATAAAGGACAAAGGCTAATGCTTCCACTATGACAAAGATGGGCACTAGAAGAGGAACTACAAAGAGTACCTTGTAGAAAGGGTGAAATAGAAGCTTGGAGAAGCTTCAGGTATATTCATGATTAGTCTCCATTTGTCATAATCTTATGAAAATACATGTGTATTAGATACCAATAGTGCTTATCATATTTGCAATTCGTTGTAGGTTCTGACAAGGACTAGGAGATTGGCGAGAGGTGAGATGGACTTTAAGATGGGCAATAGAGCAAAAGTTACTATAGTAGCTATTGGCGAGGTCACTCTACATCAGCCTGATGGTGCTATTATTGCATTGGATGCATGCTATTTTATTCCTTCTATTATCAAAAATATTATTTTCATTTCATGATTGATAGTTAGTGGACATAAATTAGTTTTTTAGAATAATAGTTATTCAATATTATTATATGATAAGATTATCACAAGAGGAACATTGCATAATAGTTTGTTTATACCAAACACTACTCCACATATCATAAATGTAAGTATGTCTAAGAGGAAACGAGATAAGGTGAACAATATATACTTATGACATTGTAAATTAGGTCACATCTATGAGAGAATGATTTAAAATTTACTAAAGGATGAATATCT
Organism: Musa acuminata AAA Group; assembly: GCF_036884655.1. Taxonomy (NCBI): domain Eukaryota; kingdom Viridiplantae; phylum Streptophyta; class Magnoliopsida; order Zingiberales; family Musaceae; genus Musa; species Musa acuminata. The sequence continues at coordinate 17,587,294 of NC_088346.1, read as the reverse complement.
AGATCCATTCGACTATGAGTCATATGCAACTTGCGAGCCTTGCCTTCGTAGAAAACTAACCAACTCTCAATTTAGTAGAACTGGAGAGAGAGTCATTGAGCTGTTGGAACTCATACATAATGATGTATGTGGACCCATGTCAACTCATGTCATAGGTGGTTACTCCTACTTTATTACTTTTACTAATGATTTCTCAAGGTATGAACATGTGTACTTGATGAAGTACAAGTCCGAAGCCTTTAAGAAATTCAGAGAGTATAAGAATAGAGTGAAGAATCAGACTAGAAAAAGTATCAAGATATTTCGATCATATTAAGGAGGTGAGTACTTGAGTACAAAGTTCACCCAGTTCCTTAAGAACCATGGGATTCTATCCCAATGGACACCTCCTTATACATCTTAGCTAAATGGTACATCTGAAAGGAGGAATCGTACACTATTAGGCATGGTGTAGTCCATGATGAGCTTCGTCGATCTACCCATCTCATTCTGGGGATATGCCCTACAAACCACAGCTTACCTTCTAAACAGAGTTCCAAGTAAGGTGGTAGTGTCTTCACCATATGAGATATAAAAATAGAAGAAGCCTAATGTTAAAGTTATTAAGATTTAGGGATGCCTTGCCCATGTTAAAAGATATAACCCCGATAAGTTGGAATCCAAGACAGAACGATGCAAGTTCGTGGGATACCCCAAGGAAACTTAGGGTATTATTTCTATCACTCCGAGGACCAAAAGAACTTTGTAGCCAAGAGAGTGGTATTCCTTAAGAAGGAACACATTTTTGGTGGAGATAGTGGGAGCGTGATAGAGTTGAGCGAGGTTGAAGAACCTAGCTCAAGCACCACTCCACAACCCAAGTCTGTTCAGGTACATGGCACACAAGTTCCAACTTTACATAGGTCCGATAGAGTATCCCATCCTCTTGAGAGATATGTGGGACATATTAGAGGAAAGGATGTTGAGAAAATTAATCCTTAGACATATGAGGAGACTATTACATGTATAGACCCCAGAAAGTGATAAGAAGCCATAAATTCTGAGATGGATTTCATATACTCCAACAAGGTTTAGAACCTAGTTGATGCACCCGAGGGTATTATACCCATTGGTTGCAAGTGGATCTTTAAAAAAAGATCGAAGTAGATGAAAAGATAGAGACCTATAATGCATGGTTAGTGGCTAAGGGGTATCATCAAAGGTAAGGTGTTGACTATGACGAAACCTTCTCACTCGTAGCCATGCTAAAATCCATCTGAATTATGTTGACTATTGTAGCACACTATAATTATGAGATCTGATAAATGGATGTGAAAACTATGTTCCTCAATATCAATCTCAAGGAGGAGGTGTATATGATATAGCCCGAGGGATTCGTGTCCAAGGATTACCTAAATAAAGTGTGCAGGCTGCTTAGGTCTATTTATAGACTAAAGCAAGCTTCCTGAAGTTGGAACATAAGATTTGATGAGGCGATCAAATCTTATGACTTCGTTAAGAATGAAGATGAGCCTTGTGTGTACAAAAAGATAAGTAGGAGCGCTATCACCTTATTTGTGTTATATATGGATGACATCCTGATCATTGGGAATAATGTAGGAATGCTATCTATAGTAAAGACTTGGTTTTCTAGACACTTCTCTATGAAAGACTTAGGAGAAGCATCTTATATCTTGAGGATTCAGATCTATATAGATAGATCCAAGAGGATGCTTAGCTTATCCCAATCCAAATACATTGACACCATTGTCAAAATGTTTTGCATGAAAAATTTCAAGAGATGTCTCAAACTAATGAGACATGGGATATCGCTTTCTAAGAGTATGTCCCTAAAGACTCCTGAAGAAAGGGCGAACATGAATAAGATACCCTATGCCTCAGCGATAGGGTCTATTATGTATGTCATGCTATATACCAGGCCTAATATAACGCATGCTCTAAGTGTCATAAGTAGGAATCAGGCGGATCCAAGCTTGGAGTACTAAAAAGCAATAGTGTATCCTTAAGTACTTGAGAAGGACTAAGGATCTTTTACTAGTATATGGAGGTAGTAGCCTCAAGGTTAAAGGTTACACGGACTCGAGCTTCCAATCTGATGCCGATGATAGCAAGTCTAATTCGGAATATATGTTCACTCTAAATGGAGGAGCGATATGCTAGAAGAGTTCCAAGCAAAATACTACTGCTCACTTGACCACAGAGGTAGAGTATATTAATGTAGCAAAGGCAATAAAAGAGGGAGTCTGATGAAGAAGTTCATCATAGATCTGGGAGTCATGCTGGGTAGCGAGGAGCCAATTCCCTTATATTGTGACAACAATGGGGCGATTGCTCAAACGAAAGAACCCAGGTCTCATCAGAAGTCTAAGCACGTTTTGAGGATGTTCCACCTAATCAGAGAGATCGTGACCCGAGAAATTGTATCAGTGGAAAGAGTTCCATATGAAGATAACATCGCAGATCCACTGATAAAGCCATTGTCTCAGATTGTCTTTGAGCATCATAGGAGTCTGATGGGGATCAGACACATAGGTGATTAGCTTTAGGTCAAGTGAGAGATTTCTAATCATAGGTGCCCTACAAGCCAATCACGTGAGTGATGACACATGTGACATAATACACTTTTTTTTCTTATTATATTATTTAATATTTTATCACTTTATATTACTTATTATTATTATTATTATTATTATTATTATTATATATATATATATATATATATATATATATATATATATGTAGTTTGGGTTGAGGCAGAGGGAAGCTAGAAGATTTTAGGGCAAATCTTTCGTACTTGATATATTGATGTTGTATAAGTTCCTTTTTGTGTATATCAATGACAAATCTTGATTGATGTATCATGTAAATATTTGAAAAGTACTTCTTATGTTAGGATTTTGGGAATATTAAGTTAAAATGATATAGTGAATGATATAAACATGTGGTACATGTTGGTTTTGTAATTGTATAGATTCTCACAACTATGGATTTATGATGTGGTTATGATTTAGTTAAGATGCCTTTGGATTTTAAGAATCATCTAGTAACATGATGTATGATTATAAACTGCACAGGTTTTGTGAATTGTGGATTATAGAGGTGAATGACTTGAATATTTTTCTTAGTGACCTCAAATGTGTGATTGGATCCTGGATTATTTATTGAATTATAATATTATCAATTTTGAGTTAGGTTCACACCTCTTGAATGAAAATTAAATTCGGGGGGGGCATGACAAGCAGGAGGTGCAACTGCCCCTGACAAGAGGTGACACTGCCTAGAGGCTCAATCTTCGAGCTCTGCCAGGAGGTGCAACCGCCCCAATCAGGCGGTGCAACCGTCAGACCCCGGAATTCCGGGAATTGACAGTTTTGAGCTCGAAATTCAAACTGGGTTGGAGCCTATAAATACTCCAACCTTTTAGTAATGAAAGACCAACAAAAACACCGAAATCCTGATCTTATTCTGTGATCTTTAGAGCTCAAAAGTGTTGTAAAGGCCAAAAGTTCTTCTCCCTCTTTTCTTCCAAGTTCTGATCTTTCAAGAGAGGAGAGAAAATTTTGTAAGGGTTGTCTCCTAAACCCGTCAAAAGGAGTGCAACTGTAAAAGGGTGGTTGGCCTTCGCCTATTGAAGGAAGGCCTCTAGTGGACGTCGGTGACCTCATCGGTGGAGGAAGCCACAAGTGGATGTAGGTCAAGATTGACCGAACCACTCTAAAATTATGGTGCTCTCTGGTTTGCATTTAATTTGAGCATATTATCTTTACTGCAAACCTCCTCAATAGCTTACTGCCTTCTGCGCATTTACGATCGTGTTTCAAAGTTCAGTATTTTTCGAATCGGTATTTAGACGTAAATCAGTTTTATCGTATGAACATCATATTTCAGTTTGCGCTTACATTCTGATTTCCATCATAACTGCAAACTGCCTTTATAGATTCGCTTTAACTGCATCTCGCTTGATCACAAGTTAAAGTGATTTACGAATCAGGTTTTCTATCGAAATCGCTTTTATCGTACGAACGCAGTTTTAATCGTCAAAAGTTTTCTGCTACACTAATTCATGAATCCTATATTGTCCGGCATGTCATTGGTTCATTCGGTACTTCGTTCGATCCTTCGGCGCATCATCCTCTCCTTCAGCATATTGCACAATCGTCCTATTTTCTTCCCGTAATATTTGATTTCCTTGGCGTAATGTCCGATCTTCTTGGCCCAATGCCCGAACTCATGATACAAAGCCTTCTCCCGACACATCGACTGATCCTCTGGCCTAACATCCAATCTTCTAACATGTTCACTCTGACCCAACGTCTGATTCCTCCTACTTTAATCAATTTGTCTCTCCTTGATCGAAGCGAGTCCTATGTCACTCAAAACACAAATTAGATTACAAACTCAATTTCATCATCAAAATATGAGATTCAATAATCTCCCCTTTTTTTATGATGACAACCAATTGATGATGGAGTTTAATTAAACTCCCCCTATCAATATGACATATCGATAGAATTTTATAATTCATAGAATTATAAGTATTTTACCATTGAATGCAACATGAATACTGAAGAAACCAATCATATCATTGCATGCAACATAAAATCATGCATGATCAAAATATCTAAGAACATCATCTCATGCATGATTATCATCATAACTTATACATCATCATCATATCTTCTCCACCTTTGTCATCAACAAAAAGGAAAAGTGCAACTATCAATTTTGAGATATGTAAGCTAGTAAGATAGCAAGTTTTGAACATACAATCTAGCAATTTTTCTCCCCCTTTGTCATTGTCAAAAAGAATGGAAGAATACAATTTTATAATTCTTTTCCCTTTACATCAATTTTCAAATTATGACAACGATAAAGTATCAATCTTATTTGAATATGGCATATTGAAATAAGATATAATTTCATAAAATGATAGTTGTTGACTTTCACATCATTTCATCAAAAAACATAAGTATTGCATGCATCATTTCAAATCATAAATATTTCAAATCATAATGGTATCAAAAAGTCAAATTATATTATATCCTACCATGCATGATCATAACTTCTCATTTGTATTCATCAATATAATATCATGAATATTTCGTACATAATTTCATATCATCACATGAAGAATATCAAGAAAAATTAATTGAGTGATGAGATATACTCTTCATAAATACAATGGAGTCATGACCAAATTTCAAATTATGAATATCAAAAAATCAAGAGAAAAATTATGTTTCTTTTTTTATGACTCAAATAGCGAAAAGAAGAATCATAGTAAATGATCTTGATTCATAAAAAATCTCATGTTATAATTCTAAGAATTTACAAGAAAAATCATGATTCATTTAAATAATTCTCCTTTTTAGTAAATAGCAAAAAGAATCATAGGAGTTCAAAAACAAGATCTTGATTCATAGAAAGATCTCTAGTATCAAATATCGAGAAATCAAGATCACGATTTAAATAAAATAAAATAAATCTCAATCCATAAAATTTTCTTGTAAAAAATGCCATATCATCATCATTATCACTTTGGGCATGATACCAAATCAATAAATTTTTAAATCATCATTACTTAGTTATGCATGATAATAAAACATGATTTCAAATCTTCAACGTATAACATGCACAATTTCAAACCATTACAAATCATTATCAAGGTCATAGTTTGTTTGCATATGTCTCTTCTTTAGTAAATGATAAGAAGGAATAATCAAAGATAGAAAATATTTTGATTCTCATAAAAGATAGCTCAAGTAGAGAAATTAAAAGAAAGTTCATGATTCGGTTGAAAATTTTTCATTCAAATTCAATTTGTCAACTCAAAACTTATCATCAAAATCACTTTTCTTAATTCAAGAGATAACATAAAATAGATTCATCACTAAGAATTACTTGTTGAAAAATTGAAAAGCTTTAGAGATATTTTCAAGAAACATGCATTCTCCCCTTTTTGTTTCAATGTAAGTGATTTGATTTCATATCCAAGTTTTTTATGCCAAATCAAAACATGCATCATCATTTAAAATTGAAAAGAAATATGGAAATCATCAAGATATATAATATTGCTTTTTAAAACATGCATAGAATTAATTTTATTTGGTGTACAAGCATTACATTTAATTTTAACATTTTTATTCCTTTATCATAAAATATGTACTTGTCATGATAAAATATATATATATTTAAAACTAATTCATTAAAGCATGAAAGCACTAAGTAATTTCATGGTAAAGTAAATAAATTTCAGGTGAGTTGCATACTTCATTGTGAAAGGTCATCTCATCTTTATTGGTTTGCTCCTCATCTTTGGATGCGCTTGATTCGTCCTTGAGTGCTTCATTTTTCTTTGGCAACTTCTTCAGTTTTATATACTCATCTTTGGAGTGCCCTGGCTTCTTGTGTTTACAACAAGTAGTTGTGTTCTTTTTAAGTTTATTTTTATTCTTTGATTCTTGTTTCACAAACTTTTTAAGCTTTATTGTTAAGAGTTCAAAGTCATCATCACTTAAGCTTTCGCTTGAGTAGTCTTCTTGAGTTCTAAGTATCAAATCCTTTCTACTCTTTGGAAGGTTGTTCTCATGTTCATCAAGTTCATCATGTGTCTTGCACGTTATTTCATAGGTCATCAAAGACCCAAAAGTTCTTCAATCGAAAAATGATTCAAGTTCTTTGATTCTTGAATAGCTATTACTTTAGGAACTCAATTTTTAGGAAAAGATCGTAAAATTTTGTTTACAAGTTCAAGGTTAGAAAAACTTTTATCAAGTGTTTTTAAACTATTGACAATGTCCATAAAATGGGTGTATATATCAACAATAGTTTCACTTGGCTTCATTCAAATTAATTTAAAATTATGCATCAAAAGATTAATTTTTGAATCTTTACCTCTACTAGTACCTTCGTGTGTGATGTCAAGAGTGTGCCAAATTTCATAAGTTGTTACGCAAATAAAAACTTGCTCGAATTCATTTTATCCAAAGCACAAACAAAGCATTCATAGCTTTGGCATTCAAAGAAAATGATTTTTTCTCAAAGTCATTCCATTCATTCATAGGTTTAGAGAGGTTTTGAAAGCTAAGTTCAACAGTATTCCATAAATCAAAGTTCAAAGAAAGTAAGAAAATTCTCATTCGAGTTTTCCAATATGTTTAGTTCGTCCTATTGAACATAGGAGGACGAATGAAAGAGTGACTCCCTTGAAAGCTAAAAAAAGTCATTTCTCTTGGGTGTTAAACCAAACGAGAAAAAACGTGGCTCTGATACTAATTGTTAGGATCAAGTTGGCACTAAGAGGGGGGTGAATTAGTTCGTACGATAAAAATGACAATTTGAGAATTCTTCTTGTTTGATAAAATCGTTATCGGAAAGATGTTACCTTTAAAAAGTATGAAAGCATAGTGAGATTAAGAAATCAGTTTGTAATATAAAGAAAAAGCATGAAGGAAATGCAAACCAAGTTTTATAGTGGTTCGGTCGTCATGACCTACGTTTATTCTCAATTCCTCTTCCATCAAGGCCACCAGCATCTACTAATGGTCTTCCTTCAATGGACAAAGACCAACTATCCTTATAACTTTGTTCTTCTTTTGACAGGCTCTGGAGAGAACCTTTACATCCCCACTCACTCTTCTCTTAAATAGAAATCAATACTTAGACTTGAGGAGGAGAATTCTCACAAGATTATAACAGAGTTTTCTTTCCTTTTTACTCGCAATTGATGTGTTTTCCGAATAGGGATGAATGGGGTTTTTATAGGCCTCAAATGGATTCAAATTTGGAGCCAAAATGATCTCATCTCGAGTTTTCGGGGCACTAGCAGTACCACTGCCAGTACTGGGCAGTACCATCGCCCAATCTGGTGGTACCACTGCCTGACACAATCTTAAAGATTGTGTCTGTTAGGATCAAGAACGGCACTAAGAGGGGGGTGTTGAATCTCGGATTTTGATGATGAAGTCAATTGTCATTTGTTATCTAATTTATATGTTGAGATAAGTGTGCAGGATTAACTACGATGAAAGTGAGACATGCAGCAGGAGTTACGCCGGAGTCAAGACAATGATCACGTTGGGAGTTCGAGAGTTCGACGGAAGTTCGGATAGTCGTCGAAAGTTCTGCAGGAACAAATCCAAGAAGTCCATAAGCTTGCCAAAGAAGCTCGTCGGAACTCGCCAAGTGAATCGTCGCAAGTCCAGGAGTTTGCCGGAAGTCCGCAGGAGCATCACCGAGGGTTCATCGGATGATCGACGGAAGTTCGCCGGAAGAAGTGATTGACGTACCGAAGCAAGTTGCAGTAAATGTCTTAGGAAAAATCGTAGTTAGCACATTGATTAAGTTGGAAATGGGAGGTGATCCCATTAACTTAATCTTGGGGCAATTGGGCCCCTAAAAAACCCAAATTGGGCCGAATGGATCAACCCATTCGGACCCTGATTTCTGCCAGGCGGTTGAACCGCCTAGGCTCAATCTCCGAGCGAGACTGGGAGGTGCAACCGCTCTAGCCAGGCGGTGGCACCGCCTGGGGCTCAATCTCCGAGCGAGACTGGGCAGTGCAACCTCCCCTGACAGGAGGTGGCACTGCTTGAGCTCAGTCTTCGAGCTCTGCCAGGCGGTGCAACCGCCTCAGTCAGGAGGTGCAACCGCCTGAGCTCAGTCTTCGAGCTTTGTCAGGAGGTGCAACCGCCCCTGATAGGAGGTAGCACCGCCCAGAGGCTCAGTCTTCGAGCTCTGCCAGGAGGTGCAACCGCTCCAGTCAGGAGGTGCAACCGCTTGATCCCGGAATTCCAGGAATTGACAGTTTTGAGCTCCAAATTTGAACTGGGTTGGAGCCTATAAATACCCCACCCATTCAACACTGAAAGGTAATCAACTTACATCGAAATCTTGATCTTTTTCTGTGATTCTTAGAGCTCAAAATTATTGTAAAGGCCAAAAGTTCTTCTCCCTCTGTTCTTCCAAGTTCTAAGTTGTAAAGAGAGGAGAGAAAATTCTATAAGGGTTGTCTCCTAAGCTCGTCAAAAGGAGTGAAACTGTAAAAGGGTGGTTGGCCTTCGCCTATTGAAGGAAGGCCTCTAGTTGACGTCGGTGACCTCATCGGTGGAGGAAGCCAAAAGTGGAGTAGGTCAAGATTGACCGACCCACTCTAAATCTCAGTTTGCATTTACTTTGAGCATATTATCTTTATTGCAAACCTCCTCTAAAGCTTACTACTTTCTGCGCATATACGATCGAGTTTCAAGCTTTGCACTTTCCGAATCAGCGTTTAGACGTAAATCTGTTTTTTCGTACGATCATCATATTTCAGTTTGCGTTTACATTTTGATTTCTATCTTAACTGCAAACTGCCTTTATATCTTTGCTTAAGCTGCATCTCGCCTAATCAAGTGATTTACGAATCAGCATTTAGACGTAAATCAGTTTCTTCGTACGAACGTCGTATTTCAGTTTGCACTTATATTCTGGTTTTCATCATAACTGCAAACTGCCTTCATAGATTGACTTTAACGTCATCTCGCTTGATCTTAAGTTAAAGTAATCTTAGAATCGGCTTTCACACCGAAATCGTTTTTATCGTTCGAACATTTTTTTATCATCGAAAGATTTCCGCTGCACTAATTCACACCCCCCCCCCCCCCCCTCTTAGTGCTCTTGATCCTAACAGGGGGGGGAGTGAATTAGTGTTGTGAAAAAATTATGTCGATTTAAAAATCTTCGTACGATAAAAATCGATTTCGACGAAAATTTTTGTTTAACTCATATAAGTTTGCAATTGAATAGAGAAGAGAGGATTGGATAGTTTGCAATGAAGTAAAGTAGAATGCAGTAAAGAGAATAAGCAATAAGGAAAGAACACACCAAAATTTATAGTGGTTCGATCATAGTGACCTACGTCCACTTTTGATTCCTCCTCCGTTGAGGTTACCGAAGTCCACTAAAGGTCTTCCTTTAATAGGCAAAGACCAACCACCTCTTTACAGCACTTTCTCATTTTCATAGGTTTAGGAGATAACCCTTACAAGTCACTCTTTTACAAGTATTCCCTCACACACCTCCTTTAGGACTAACTCTAAGCACTAGGAGGAGGGAAATCAAAGTTTTAGTAGAGTTTACTCAGTTTTTTCCTTAAGAATTCTTTATCCTTTCTTGCTGCCCAAGTGGAGTATTTATAGACCCTAAATGGTTTAAAAAATTGAGCCAAAAATTTAAATTTTCGGATCTTCCGGGTACGGGTGGTACCACTGCTTGCAACCTAACACTAGGTGGTACCACTGCCCAGTCTTGTGGTACCACAGCCTGACAACCTTGGAGACTAGATTTTTTGAGTTTTCCAACTCACAAGTGGTTCTACCGCTTGTTCTAGCGGTGCTACCGCCTGACCCAACTTTTGGATCACTAGATGGGCCTCCCAATAAGCCTAAATCAATCCTAATTAAGACCCAATTGGCCCCTAATTAAGTTAGCATGATTACACCAAAAGTTAGCTCAATTGGCCCCCTAAACTACTTCGATCTTAGATAAATGATTACAAAGCATGAATCCTTTGTTCGGCATATCATTGGTTCATTCGATGCTCGTCCAATCCTTCGGCGCATCATCCTCTCCTTCGGCGCATTGCCCAATCGGTATATTGACTTCCCCAACTTCTGATCTCCTTAGCGCAATGTCTGATCCTTTAGCCCAATGCTCGAATTCATAGCACGAGCCTTCTGCCGACACGTCGACCGATCCTCCGGCCCAACATCTAATCTTCTGACATGTTCACTCCGACCCAATGTCTGATTCCTCTTGCTTTAATTAATTTACCTCTCCTTGATCGAAGCTAGTCCTGCATTATTCAAAACGCAGATTAGATCACAAACTCATCAATTGATTTCATCATCAAAATCTGAGATTCAACATTCTCCCCCTTTTTTATGATGACAACTAATTGATGTCGAAGTTTAAACTAAACTCCCCCTATCAATATGTCATATTTAAATAAGGCATCATTCAAATAAATGATGACATTTTAGTCCAAGTTTAAACTATTTTAATCACATCATATGCAATACATCATATACATTATCATAATAAAATCATGAGTATTACATGCATCATTCTAAAACATAATGTATATTTTCAAACTCATCATTACATGCATGATCATCATACATAATTTTAAATTATCATTTTAGGCATAATATATATTATTATCATTATACCTTCTTCCCTTTTGTCATCAACAAAAATGAGAAGTGTAACTAGTAAATTTTTAGATATACAAGCTAGTAGGATAATAAGTTAGAATATATAAGCTAGCAAGTTTTAGAGATGTGCAAGTTTAGCAATTCTTTGCTTCTTAAGATGGGCAAATTTAAAGATAGGTAAGATAGCACTTTTTGTTTCTCTTTTAAGATATGCAAGCTAGCAATTTTTGCTTCCTTTACAATGTTCAAGCTAGCAAATTTAGCAAGTTTTATATCATTTTCGAACATACAAGCTAACAATTTTGTTTTTTCTTGAATTGTGTAAGCAAATTTTGGTTCTCTTTTGAAATGTGCACACTAGCAACGATTTTGTTTTTCTTTGCGATGAGCAAGCTAGTAAGTTTTTCTCCCCCTATGTTATTGTCATAAGGAAAGGGAACGACACAATAGTACAAAATATTTCAATTATTACAAGGCATATAAACCATAAATATAAAGAAATCATGTCATGAAAGATATAATATCAAAGATCATGAAGGATTAAGTCATGTATACTAAAGGACATGATTTATTTTGACAAATCTCCCTTAGAAATATGAGAGTTCAAAAACAAGATCTTAATTCATAGAAAAATCTTATGTATCAAATATCGAGAAATCAATATCATGATTTGGATAAAAAATAAATCTTAACCCATAAAGTTTTTTTTGTAAGAAATGTCAAGTCATCATCATTATCATGTTGGGTATGATACTAAATCAATAAATTTTCAAATCAATATTACTTGGGTATGTATGATATCAAAACATAGCTTCAAGTCTTCAATATATAGCATGCATAATTTCAAACCATTACATTTCATCCTTGCTTCATGCATGATACCAAAAATAAATCATTACTATGGGCATATCATCCATGATACTCAAGCATTCATGATACATCATTTTGGGCATAGCATTCATGATGCTAAGACATTAAAATTTTTAAGTATTCATCACTTCATGCATTAAATCAACATTTTGATCATGATACCAAACATTCATCATTTATTTTCTCCTCCTTTGTCATCAACAAAAAGAGGGGAATAGCACAAAGGTGTAAATATTCAAGTCATCACATAGAAGATATCAAAAAAAATTTGGTAATAAGATATACTTCATGAATACAAGGAATTATATAAAGAAAAATCATATCATGAAAGATAAGATCATGTGAGTACCAAAAGACATAATTCATTTTGATAAATATTTTTTTAATAAAATATAATAAATCATTCAAGAATAAAAAGTGATGGATCTTGATTTACATAGGAAAATATCAAGTTTTGATTCCAAGAAATTAAGAAAAACAATGATTCATATGGATAAATCACCTCTTTAGTAAATGACAAAAAGAATCATAGGAGAATAAAATGGTAGAATATTTTGATTTATGCATAAGAAATCTCATGATTTATATAGAAAATCTCCTCTTAAATATATAGCAAGTAGAATCATACGAGAATAATAAAAATTCTTGATTCATATAAAGAAAATCTGAACTTATCAGGATTTGATATATATTCTCTTAAAAGAGTGAGAATCATACGTGCATCAAGAAGGATGTTTCATGTTAAATATATCACAAGTCATAAATATGATAAATGATTTAATTGGATATATCATCTCAATATTAAAATGAATCATATGAAAATAGATCCAAAATTATAATCAAAATCACTTTTCAGAAAATTTAATGAAGGCAACGTAGATAGATTCCTATAAGATTAAAAATAGCTCAAGTTCTTTTAGTTCCAAATTTTGTGATTGATTTCATGCAAGCATGCTTTTGTCTTTTTATACTAAATCAAAAATATGTATCATCGTTTAAAATTGAAAAAGTAACTTTTATTACGATAAAGATCAATAAGTCATAAATCATAAAAAACATCATACATAATTTTGAAATATAAACTCATTAAGCATAATTTCATTGAACATAAGGCATCTTCAATCAAAAAGCAAGAAATCATCAAGACACACATTATTACTTCTTAAAACATATAAGGAATTAATCTTATTTGATGTGCAAGTATTACTACAAAACATACAATTGTCAAGATCATATATATATATATATATATATATATATATATATATATATATATATATATAATCATGAAAAGCACTATGTAATTTCATAGTAAGGAAAAAGAGATTCGATTGAGTTGCTTACCTTGTTGACGAAAGTCATTAAGGCATAGTTCACCACCTCGCCTTTGTTGGTTTGCTCCTCGTCTTCGGATGCACTCGATTCGTACTTTGATAATTTCTTCTTCAGTTTTATGTACTCATCTTTGAAGTGACCCAGTTTTTTGCATTCATAGCAAGTAGTTATGTTCTTTTTAAGTTTGTTTTTATTTTTTTATTCTTTTTTTATGAACTTTTTAAGCTTTATTGTTAAGAGTTCAAAGTCATCATCACTTGAGCTTTCGTTCGAGTAGTATTCTTAAGTTCTAAGTGTCAAATCCTTTATATTCTTTGGAAGGTAGTTCTCATGTTCATTATGTTCATCATGTATCATACAACTCATTTTATAGATCATTAAAGATACAATAAGTTCTTCAAGAGCAAGGTTCTTTAAGTCCTTCGCTTCTAGTATTACTGTCACTTTTGGATCCTAACTTTTTGAAAGGGGTCTTAGTATTTTGTTAACAAGTTTAAAATTAAAAAAATATTTACCAAGACTTTTAAACTATTGACGACATCCATAAAACGGGTATACATGTCAACAATAGTTTCGCTTGGTTTCATTCGAAATAATTCAAAATCATGCATCAAAATATTAATCTTCGAATATTTTACTCTATTAGCACTTTTGTGAGTAATTTTGAGTGTGTACCAAATATCAAAAGTCGTTTTACAATTAGATACTCGATTGAACTCATTTTTATCTAAAGCACAAAATAAGACATTCATAGCTTTGGCATTTAAAGAGAAAGTCTTCTTCTCCAACTCATTCCAATCATTTATTGGAAGAGAAGACTTTTGAAAATCGTTTTCCATAATGTTTCATAAATTTAAATTCAAAGAAAGCAAGAAAACTCTTATTCTAGTTTTCCAATATATGTAGTCCGTCCTATTGAATATAAGAGGACGAATGATAGAGTGACCCTCTTGAAAGCCGAAAAGAGTCATTTCTCTTAGTTGTTAAACCAAATTAGAAAAAATGTGGCTCTGATATCAACTATTAGGATCAACAATGACACTAAAAGGGGGGGGGGGTGAATTAGTGCAATGAAAAAATTATGTCGATTTGAAAATCTTCGTATGATAAAAATCGATTTCGACAAAAACTATTTGTTTGACTCGTATAAGTTTACAAGTAAATAAAGAAGAGAGAATTAGATAGTTTGCAATGAAGTAAAGTAGAATGTAGTAAAGAGAATAAGCAGTAAGGAAAGAATACACTGGAATTTATAATGCTTCGGTCGTAGTGACCTATATCCACTTTTGAGTCCTCCTCTGTTAAGGTTACCAATGTCTACTCAAGGTCTTCAATAGGTGAAGACCAACCACTTCTTTATAGCACTTATCCTTTTCATAGGTTTAGGAGATAACCCTTACAAGTCACTCTTTTATAAGCCTTCCCTCTCACACATCCCTTAAAACTAACTCTAAGCACTAGGAGGAGGGAACTTAAAGTTTTGGTAGAGTTTACTCAGTTTTTTCCTCAAGAATTCTTGCTCCTTTCTTACTGCCCAAGTGAGGTATTTAAAGGCCCAAAATAGTTTCAAAAATGGAGCCAAAAATTTGAATTTACGGGTCTTCCGGGTACGGGCAGTACCACGGCCTACA
Source organism: Musa acuminata AAA Group (assembly GCF_036884655.1). Lineage (NCBI taxonomy): Eukaryota > Viridiplantae > Streptophyta > Magnoliopsida > Zingiberales > Musaceae > Musa > Musa acuminata. Next base: position 17,572,263 of record NC_088346.1, on the reverse strand, counting down.
ACTTGACACTAGGTAGTACCACTACCAAACACACTATCACTGGGTGGTACCACCACCCAATCTAGCGGTACTACAGCCTAATAGCCTTAAAGACTGGGTTTTTCAAGTTTTCCAACTCACAAACGATTCCACCGCCTGTTCTGGCGATGCCACCGCTTGACCCAACTTTTGGGTCACTAAATAGGCATCCCAATGAACCCAAATTAGTCTCAATTAAGGTCGAATTGGTCCATAATTAAGTTAGCATGATTATACCAAAAGCTAACAAAATTGGCCCCCTAAACTACTTCGATCTTAGATAAATGATTACGAAGCATGAATCCTTTGTTCGATATGTCATTGGTTCATCTGGCGCTTGTCCGATCCTTCGATACATCATCCTCTCCTTCAACGCATTGCCTAATCGGCATGTTGACTCCCGCAACTTTTGATCTCCTTAGTGTAATGTTCGATCCTTCAGCCCGATGCCCAAATTCACGGCATGAGCCTTCTACCGACACGTCGACCGATCCTCCGGCACGACGTCCAATCTTCTAACATATTCACTCTGGCCCAATGTCTAATTCCTCCTGCTTTAATCAATTTTCCTCTCTTTAATCAAAGCTAGTCCTACGTTACTTAAAATACATATTAGATCACAAACTCATCAAAATTTGAGATTCAATAGTGTTTAGTGTTAGGATCGAGAGCACTAAGAGGGGGGGGGTGAATTAGTGCAGCGGAAAACTTTCTGCGATTAAAACCGAAAGCTACGTTCGAACGATAGAAATAATTTCTGTGTGAAAGTCGATTCTAAGCAAGATTAAAATCAATCTATGCAGGCAGTTTGCAGCTATGATGAAAACCAGAATATAGGCGCAAATTGAAATCCAACGTTCATACGAAGAAACTGATTTACGTCTAAATGCTGAATCGTATGATTAGGCAAGACGCAGTTTAAGCAAGAGTATAAAGGTAGTTTGCAGTTATGGTAAAGCTCAAAACGTAAACGTAATCTATAATATGAGGATCGTACGAAAAAGTAGATTTACGTCTAAACGCTGATTCGGAAAGTAAAAGGCTTGAAACTCGATCGTAAAAGCGCAGAAGGCAGTAAGCTTCAGAGGAGGTTTGCAGTAAAGATAATATGCTCAAAGTAAATGCAAACCGAGATTTAGAGTGGTTCGGTCAATCTTGACCTACTCCACTTTTGGGTTCCTCCACCGATGAGGTCACCGACGTCAACTAGAGGCCTTCCTTCAATAGGCGAAGGCCAACCACCCTTTTACAGTTTCACTCCTTTTGACGGGCTTAGGAGACAACCCTTACAGAAATTTTCTCTCCTCTCTTTACAACTCAGAACTTGGAAGAAAAGAGGGAGAAGAACTTTTGGCCTTACAACAATTTTGAGCTCTAAGAATCACAGAAAAAGATCAAGATTTCAGTGTAAGTCTATGTTCTTTCAGTGCTGAATGGGTGGGGTATTTATAGGCCCCAACCCAGTTTAAATTTGGAGCTCAAAACTATCAATTCCCGGAATTCCGAGATCAGGCGGTTGCACCTCCTGACTAGAGCGGTTGCACCGCCTGGCAGAGCTCGAAGACTGGGCCTCTGGGCGGTGCCACCTCTGTCAGGGGTGGTTGCACCTCTCTGCCAGAGCTCGAAGACCGAGCTCAGGTGGTTGCACCTCCTGACTGGGGCGGTTGCATCGCCTGCCAGAGCTCGAAGACCGAGCTCAAGCGGTGCTACCTCCTGTCAGGAGAGGTTGCACTACCCAGTCTCGCTTGGAGACTGAGCCCAAGCGGTTGCACCTCCTGGCTGGGGCGGTTGCACCGCCCAGTCTCGCTTGGAGACTGCCTCCTGGGCGATGCTACCTCCTACCCTGGCGGTGCTACCTCCTAGCACTATTTCAGGTCCGAATGGGTTGATCCATTCGGCCTAATTTGGGTCTTTTAGGGGCCCGATTGCCCCAAGATTAAGTTAATGGGATCACCTCCCATTTCTAACTTAATCATTGTGCTAACTACGATTATTTCCTAACACATTTACTGCAACTTGCTCCGGTACGTCAATCACTTCTTCCGGCGAGCTTCTGGCGAACTTTCGTCGATCATCCGATGAACCCTCGGTGATGCTCCTGCGGACTTCCGGCAAACTCCTGGACTTACGACGATCCACTTGGCGAGTTCTGACGAGCTTCTTTGGCAAGCTCCTGGACTTCTCAGATTTGTTCCCGCAGAACCTCCGACGACCGTCCGAACTTCCGTAGAACTCTCGAACTCCCAACGTGATCATTGTCTTGACTCCGGCGCAACTCCTACTGCATATCTTTCTTCCATCGTAGTTAATCCTGCACACTCAAAACAAAAACTTTGATCGAGACAATTAATCCTAAGCAATTAACCAAGTTGTCCGGCATGTCATTGGTCCCTCGACGCTTCATCCGATTCTTCGGCGCATCGTCCTTTTCTGCAGCCTATTGCCCAATCGGCCAGTTGACTCCGCAACTCCGATATCCTTGGCAAAATACCCGCTCTTCTTGGCCCGATGCCCGAGTCCACGGCCCGAAGCCTTCTGTCGATACGTCGACCGATCCACCGGCCCGACGTCCAATCTTCTGACATGTTCCTCCGACACAACATGATTTTCCTGCTTTAATTGTCTCATCCTGATCGAAGCATCCTGCGTCACTCAAAACGCAGATTAAATCATAAATATATATCAAGTAGTTTCATCATCAAAATACGAGATTCAACAATCTCCCCCTTTTTGATGATGACAACCACTTGATGACGGAGTTAAACTTAACTCCCGGAGTTTAAACAAACTCCCCATATTAATATGCCATATTGATAGAAACTCTTGGATTCAAAAATCCAAGCAACATGTCATCATAAACTTATGCATAACATGTCATGTCATCAACATACTTCTCCCCCTTTGTCATCAACAAAAAGGAGAAGTACCACAATCAAGTGTTTATGATATAAGTTTAACTCATTGCATGAAAAACATAATATCTATTGTTATCATCATGCAAGTTTGCTATCATCAAATGGTAAGATATCAACATGTAAAATTGCGATTCAAGTTCTTGATATCTTAACATGATATGACATTCATAGCACCTATTCATATGAATGCTGCTTTTGATATCTCATCATAATATGGCATTCATAACATCTATTCATATTCTTCAAATATGGCACTCATAGTATCAATTTATATATTTCTCCCCCTTTGTCATCAACAACAAGGAGAACGATATAAGCAAATTTTAAATATAAGTGCGATGCCATAAGTTGGTTCATGTCATTTTCCAACAATGAGTGATAGGATACCAATTATGCAAACATCTCGAGGAAAATATGACATGGAGATAGCTTTTATTGCTTCTTCCTTTTTATTTGTTATCTTTTTACATGAAGGAGGAAAGCCATTTGTGAAGTTCAAATCGATAAGATATTAAAGCACACTTCATTTTTGCAAGGATTAAGATATGTAAGTGAGTCAAATCCTTGTATGTAAAAATATCTTCCTTTTATAAGAGGGAATCATCAAATATGTTTCTCGAAAAATATTTTTCACATGATAAGTGCATTTGCTAGATGATTCCATATGTCAAAAATCAATGATGTGAATTAAACTTGATATGGCATATGCTTGTTAAGTTCGGAAGAGGATAATGTATCAAGAAAATCCAATTGTTAGGATCAAGAAAATCCGAAAATGAAATTTGACACTTTCATACATTCGGACAGGGTTTTACTAGAGATATTCAATTACAATCATGAAGGTAAAACATGCTTATTATAATGGAAATTTTTGTATTCAAGCACATAATTTCCAACATGTAATCATGGCAAGTAATTGTGTAAAATCATTATGGCAATCAAGTGATTCGATCATTCAATCAAAAAAGTCCAAAAAATAATTTTAACACGTTTAATCATTCGGACATATTTTTGCCATAGTTTTTCAAATATAATCATGAAGATAAGGCATGCTCATTATCATGGTAGTATGATAGCAAGTTTACCATATACAAGCTAGCAAAAAATTTCTACATTTTAAGGCCCGCAAGCTAGCAATTTTGAGATGTTCAAGAAAGCAACTCTTGCTTCTTGAAATATAAGTTTTACTAGATGTGCAAGTTAACTTTTTGCTTCTTGAGATAGGCAAGATAGCATTCCTTGGTGATGTTCAATATAGCTAAGTTCTACATCATGCAAGCTAGTGACTTTTATAACATTTTAAAACATGCATAATCACCAAAGCATCATAAATTTTAATGATGTGCAAAATTACAAATTTTGCATGATTGCATTTGTGTGTCTTGAGATTTGCAAGATAGCACTTCTTGGTGATGTTCAAGATAGCAATTTCTTCTCTTTTGAGAAGTGCAATTTTTGCTTTCTTCTTGAATTGTGCAAGCTAGCTATCTCCCCTTTTGTCATTGTCAAAAAGAAGGGAAAAACCCTTTACATCAATTTTTAAATCATGACAAAGGTTAGTATCAATCTCATTTGTGCATCATTATATTTTCAAATTAAAACATGCACATTTTCAAAACATATAAACTCATTATTATATGCATGATTCCAAATCATCATTCATATTATTTCAATCATTGTTTCACTCTTATCATGCATAATATGTAAAACCATCTAACATGATATAAACATTTATTTATTTATTTTTTTTAAGCATTCATGATACACATCATACATTATCATAATAAAAAGCACATGCATCATTCCAAATCATAAATATTTCAAATCATCATGGTATTAATTTGTCACATTGCATCCTACCATGCATGATCGAAACTTCTCATTTGCATACATCAAAATAAATTCATGAATATCTCATGCATTCATATCATCACTTGAGGAATATTGAAAAGAAATAATTGGGTGATGAGATAAATATTTCATGAATACAAAGAATTGCATAAAAATCATATCATGAATACAAGGAATACAAGTCACAATCATTCAAGACAAAAATCATCATTCAATTTGATAAATCAAGATCATGATTTTGATAAAACTCATTTCAAATTTAAATCATCAAAATCATTTTTATGGCTCACAAAATTTATAACATAAATAGATTCATGATTTCATTGATAATATATTTTCCCCCTTTTTAAGTGTTTCATTTTAAGTGGTCGATTTCATGTTAGCATGCCTTTTCATTTATGAAAACATGCATCAATTTTTTTTTTTTTTAAAGCCACTGTTATTATCATGAAAATCGATAATCCATAAATATCAAGAATCATCATACATAATTTCAAAAATATATACTCATTAATCATAACTTCAAATTAAACATGATTTCATATACTCAAAATCGAGAAATAACAATGGAAATCAACATGATACACATTATTACTTCTAAACCACATATAGCATGATTTCATAAGGTATTTTTAATCAAAATCATTTTTTTTATCATAAACATGCAATTTTCATGATTATTTTTAAAATTACTAGAATGATAAGCATGATTCCTAATTGTTTGTATTTTCATTATAAAATTATTAAACATGTAATTTTCAAGAAAATTAAATAAAAAAGAAAAATGCTTTATGAAAAGCATCATGTAATTTCAAAATAAATTAAAGGCATTTTGATTACCTCAGCGTCGAAAGGCGTAAAGGCGTAGTTTGCCACCTCGCCTTTGTTGATTTTCTCCTTGTCTTCAGAGGAGCTCGATTCATCCCAATTTTTGTTCTTCTTCTTGCGTTCAAAGCAAGTAGTTCCATTCTTTTTACTTTTTAATTTTTGTTTCATTTATAGTTTAAGTTCACCATCACTTGAGCTTATGGTTGAGTGGTCTTCAAATGTTCTATGTCCCAAATCCTTCCTGTTCTTTAGAAGGTGGTTCTCAAGTTCTTCACGTGTATTGCACGTCATTTCATATGTGATCAATGAACCAATTAGTTCAAGTGGAAAAATATTTAAATCTTTTGTTTCTTATAAAGCCGTTACTTTTGAATCCCACTTCTTAGAAAGAGAACACAAAATCTTGTTCACAAGTTCAGAATTCAAAAAACATTTGCCAAGAGCTCTTAAACCATTGACGACATCCGTAAAACGGGTGTACATATCACCAATCATTTCGCTTGGCTTCATTTGAAAAAGCTCGAAATCATGCAGTAAAATATTAACTTTCGAGTCTTTGACTCTACTAGTTCCCTCGTGCGTGATTTCAAGAGTGCGCCAAATATCGAAAGTCGTTTCGCACAAAGAAACCTGATTGAACTCATTTTTGTCCAAAGCGCAAAATAAGGCATTCATAGCCTTTGCGTTTAAAGAAAATTGCTTCTTCTCTAAATTCGACCATTCGATTATTGGAAGAGAAGACTTCGAAAAACCATTTTCGACAAGATTCCAAAGTTCAACATCCATAGAAATAAGAAATATCCTCATTCGGGTCTTCCAATAGGTGTAGTCCAATCCGTTAAACAACGGTGGATGAAAAACCGAAAAGCCCTCTTGAAAGCCATGAAGAGCCATTTCTCTCAGGTGTAAGTCCGAAATGAGAAATATCGGGCTCTGATACCAATTGTTAGGATCGAGAGCACTAAGAGGGGGGGGGGTGAATTAGTGCAGCGGAAAACTTTCTACGATTAAAATCGAAAGCTGCGTTCGAACGATAGAAACAATTTCTGTGTGAAAGTTGATTCTAAGTAAGATTAAAGTCAATCTATGCAGGCAGTTTGCAGCTCTGATAAAACCAGAATATAGGCGCAAACTGAAATCCGACGTTCGTACGAAGAAACTAATTTGTGTCTAAATGCTGATTCGTAAATCACTTGATTAGGCAAGACGCAGTTTAAGCAAGAGTATAAAGGCAGTTTGCAGTTATGGTAAAGCTCAAAACGTAAACGCAATCTGCAAAATGATGATCGTACGAAAAAGCAGATTTACGTCTAAACGCTGATTCGAAAAGTAAAAGGCTTGAAACCCGATCGTAAAAGCGCAGAAGGCAGTAAGCTTTAGAGGAGGTTTGCAGTAAAGATAATATGCTCAAAGTAAATGCAAACCGAGATTTAGAGTGGTTCGGTCAATCTTGACCTACTCCACTTTTGGCTTCCTCCACCGACGAGGTCACCGACGTCAACTAGAGGCCTTCCTTCAATATGCGAAGGCCAACCACCCTTTTACAGTTTCACTCCTTTTGACGGGCTTAGGAGACAACCCTTACAGAAATTTTCTCTCCTCTCTTTACAACTCAGAACTTGGAAGAAAAGAGGGAGAAGAACTTTTGGCCTTTACAACAATTTTAAGCTCTAAGAATCACAAAAAAAGATCAAGATTTTGGTGTAAGTCTATGTTCTTTTAGTGTTGAATGGGTGGGGTATTTATAGGCCCCAACCCAGTTCAAATTTAGAGCTCAAAACTGTCAATTCCCGGAATTCCGGGATCAGGCGGTTGCACCTCCTGACTGGAGCGGTTGCACCGCCTGGCAGAGCTCGAAGACTGAGCCTCTAGGCGGTGCCACCTCTGTCAGGGGTGGTTGCACCTCTCTGCCAGAGCTCGAAGACCGAGCTCAGGCAGTTGCACCTCGTGACTGGGGCAGTTACACCGCCTGCCAGAGCTCGAAGACCGAGCTCAGGCGGTGCTACCTCCTGTCAGGAGAGGTTGCACCGCCCAGTCTCGCTTGGAGACTGAGCCCAGGAGGTTGCACCTCCTGGCTGGGGCGGTTGCACTGCCCAGTCTTGCTTGGAGACTGCCTCCTGGGCGGTGCTACCTCCTACCCTGGCGGTGCTACCTCCTAACACTATTTCAGGTCTGAATGGGTTGATCCATTCGGCCTAATTTGGGTCTTTCAGGGGCCCGATTGCCCCAAGATTAAGTTAATGGGATCACCTCCCATTTCTAACTTAATCATTGTGCTAACTACGATTATTTCCTAAGACATTTATTGCAACTTGCTCCGGTATGTCAATCGCTTCTTCCGGCGAGCTTCCGGCGAACTTCCGTCGATCATCCGATGAACCCTCGGTGATGCTCCTGCTAGTCATAAGTGCCCAGCAAGCCAATCACGTGAGTGATGGCACGTGTGATTTGATACAGAATCTTTTTGCTTATTATATTTTGGCGTATATCACTTTATAACTATTGCATAAATGCATATATATTGTGATGTCCTTGGATTTGTGCAATGGGAATCGGATCGTGATGAGATCACGATAATGAGATCGATTCACCTTTAAACACATATCCTAAATAATCCCGGTCATAGGTTACTCGAGAGGGACATCGTGATAACCGGATAGACTGGTGTGCTGTATACCCGTCCATATGATGGATGCAGCTGGTCTCATAGCTGCTCGTGTAGGGACACTAGGGATACAGTACAGGTGCTCATTGGAGAATGAGTTCACTGATTGATCCGCTTACGGAATGCTGGATGGTTGATGATGCCTTATTGTCAGACAACGATTCCGTAGTCCTAGTGGTGTATCTGGTTCTTAGACTTGAGACACCAAGGATGTCCTGTATGAGTGCTCCACTCTTTGATACCAGACTTATAGGTTTGGCTGTTCCCAGATCTAGTACAGCTGGTCATTGGGAGTGGTAGTCGACCTTACGAGGGCTATTGAGTGTCGATAGAGGATCATCCACTCTCGGTATCATGAGAGGAATATCCCATGTATTCTTGCTCAGACAAATCCCTGGCCAGGGTCATTCGGGTTGAGAGAGAAAGAGTTCTCCGGGAGAATCCGATTAGAGCGAGACTCGAGTAGAAACCGTATGGGTCTGACAGCACCATGCTCGATATACGGTCTCTGGGATATTAGATGGATGAGGGACTATAGGTACATGGTAACTGAGGACAGACAGGTCCAATGGATTGGATTCCCCTGTATCGTCTGGGGACTACGGCGTAGTGGCCTAGTACTTCCGTAGTCGATGAGTCGAGTGAATTATTACAGAGATAATAATTCACTGAGTTAGAAGGAGTTCTGACAGGTATGACTCACGGCCAGCTTGATATTGGGCCTAGAGGGTCACACACATATGGTAGGCATTGCGATGAGTAGAGGTTCAGATATGAGATATCCGACGGAGCCCTTGTCTTATTGGATGCAGATCCAATACCCACTAGGGAAAGGACCCATTAGGGTTTTGACACGGGATCTCTATAAATAGGAGGGATTCACAGCCTCATAGGCTAGAGTCTTTGCTTGCCCTTCCTATTCTCCTCTCCCTCTCCACCTCAGAGTAGGCCTGGAGTTTTGAGGAGCGTCGTCGCAACCCTGCTGTGTGGATCACCGCTTGACCTCCTTCACCCTCTCCTAAGGATCTGCAAGGAAACAGGGATATACGATCTCCCTAGGTAACACAATCAATATACGCAGTTTTGTGTTTTGCGGATTTTTGCGCACCAATCTTCGCACGACGACGAACATCTTTTTGGGAATCGGGGATTTTTGTTTTCTTGTTCTTCCGCTGCGCATATGATGTCGCCCCCCTATGATTTCCCAACAGTGGTATCAGAGCCAGGTTGTTCGTGCGAATGATTGGTTTTGAACTGCGTGTGTTGTGTTTAGGAAGAATATTGACGTCAAAATCGTTGACGCAAAAGCGAGGAAGGGCAGCAACAGTTGCTGCCCTCGATCTACGTGCGTGCAGCGCAGCCGAAGGCAGGCAGCACAGCGCCGGCGCATGCGCAAGCGCTGTGCCTGCAGCAGCCGGCCGGCGGTCTGCTTGCAGCAGGCGCCTGCTGCCACTGAGCCCGCGGGCAGAGGCGCCGCGGGGCAGCAGCGCGGGCTGTGGCACCGCAGGGCAGCGGCGCCTGTGGCCGCTGCTCCCACGGGCAAAAACCCCGCAGGGGCGGCCGCCAGCGAGGCAGCACCGCCTGCGGGCGCTGCCTAGCGGGCAGAACCGCCCGCGGAGGCGGCGGCGCCCGCAGGGGCGCCAACCTGCAGGGGCAGCACCGCCTGCGGGCGTTGCCTCGCCGGCAGAACTGCCCGCGGAGGCGGCGACGCCCGCGGGGGCGCCCACCTGCAGCGGCAGCGCCGCCAGCCGGCGTGCCGCCCGCAGATGAGGGCAGCGCCCCGCCCCTCGCCGCACAGGCCGCCGCCAGCAGGGTGGCGGCGGCAACGGCAGCAGCGAAAGGGGGAAAGGGCATTAGGGTTTTCTGCGCAAAAGACTGTTTTGCCCCTCGGAATTTGAGAAATTCCAGTTTCTATCTTTTGTCCAAATTACGAAAATACCCTTAGGAATTGAGAAATTCCCTATATATCCCTGATTTCAGAAAATATTAATTAATTAAAAGGTTTAGTTGATTATTATTTTTATTATTATCTAGTAGTCCTACATGATGATGATAATTTATACATGTGATGTATAATGTGTGGACGGATGATCATGGACCGTGTGATGTGTGTACTTGTGATTATTATTATTGAGGTCTGCGAACCTCCATTATATTTCTCGTTTATTGTCGGGCCTGCGTGCCTATGATTAAGTTGTAATCACATGAGGAGGCGCAGCGGGAGCGTGGATGCCATAGCGGGACCCACGAGACGGACGATCGTGATGCATGGAGATGCATCAAGATGTCGACGGAACCGACGAGGACGAGATGGACGATCACAAGGCATGGAGATGCACCGTTGCACACATAGATCTTGATGTGAGTGATTAGGCCTACTGGCTCGGGCCTAATCATATTAGGTTGTGGTCCATGATCATCTGGTGTGATTGCTTATACACATACTAGATATGTATATATATTTGCATGCGATGTAGATATATATTAAATATGTATATGTGTGACATGTCATATTAGGAGACCAAATCATAGAAACATCTCTCGATAAAATTAAGTCGGTAAACGTGAGGCAATTAGATTGACCCACGTGGCCTTCCATCGTTATGAGTAGGAACCGAATCCCGGTGTAGGTTGAGTTGGTCGAGTCCCTCGAGACTCACCTATATCGCGATTCGCTATCTTGCTTACGACATAGAGATGTCACCGGTGACCTGAGGGCATGATATGCTTGGTCGAGTCCCTCGAGGGTATATCATCAAATCAGACTCATCTTGTAACGAAGGTGTTGACTTAACCGAGCATCATGGTTGGTCGAGTCCCTCGAGGCCATGGTGATTCGGAGGCCGAACAGGACGGGAATCACAAGGAGTTGTGATCGGCAAGAGTTGTCTACCTTTTAGGCTTAGTGTGATTGGTCGAGTCCCTCGAGGTTACACTAAGACGCTGATTGGATCCTGATCCCCACTAGAAGTCTGCCGGAGACTTCCGTTTCACGTGCTGAGGGTGTCGCGTGACTCGTTAGTAAAATAGTGGGAGCATATTAAGATAGAAGCCCATATCTTGATAGTTTATTTCTTGCAAAATCTGCATGTTATTCATTTTTGCTACATCTTTATTTTCAGAAAATGTCGTTTTCAAATCCCTTACGTGGCATACTTGATGTCAACCGCCTCACTGGTCCAAATTATACGGATTGGCTCCGTAACTTGAGAATTGTTCTCACAGCGGAGAAAATCGTGTACGTCCTTGATACAGTGATGCCTACGCCCGAAGAAGGGGCAAGCGAGGATGAGATCGCTCGCTACGTGAAGTACATTGATGACTCCACTCTTGCTCAGTGCTATATGTTGGGCTCTATGACTCCAGAGTTACAGAGACAACATGAAAAGATGGATGCCAGATCCATTCTCCTACATGTCCGTAAATTGTTTGAGGAACAGGGAAGGACTCAACGATATGAGATATCCAAGAGCCTTTTCCGCGCTAGGATGACTGAGGGGACACCGGTTCAGAACCATGTCCTAAAGATGATTGAGTGGATAGAGAAACTCACAGGTCTAGGAATGGTCCTAGAGGATAACTTGTGTGTGGACATTGTGCTTCAGTCCCTACCAGATTCCTTTTCACAGTTCATAATGAATTTTAATATGAACAAGCTTGAGGTGACTCTCCCAGAGCTCCTCAATATGTTGAGGGAGGCAGAGAGTACTATTAAGAAAGAGAAGCCAGTTCTCTACACTGGTGAGACCAGAAAGAAAAGGAAAGCAGAAAGGTCCCTTAAGAAGGGAAAGGGCAAGGGCAAACAAGGTAAAGCAAAGGTTGCTAAGAAAGACCCAACAAAGGACAAAGGCCAGTGCTTCCACTGTGGTAAAGATGGGCACTGGAAGAGAAACTGCAAAGAGTACCTTGCAGAAAGGGCGAAACAAAAGCTTGATGAAGCTTCAGGTACATTCATGATCAGTCTCCATTTGTCAGACTCTTATGATAACACATGGGTATTAGATACCGGTAGTGCTTATCATATATGCAATTCGTTGCAGGTTCTGGCAAGGCCTAGGAGACTAGAGAGAGGCGAGATGGACCTCAAGATGGGTAATGGAGCAAAAGTTGCTGTATTAGCTGTTGGCGAGGTCGCCCTACATCTGCCTAGTGGAGTTTTTATTGCATTAGATGCATGTTATTTTGTTCCTTTTATTATCAAAAACATTATCTCCATTTCATGTTTAACAGTTAGTGGATATAAATTTGTTTTTGAGAACAATGGTTGTTCGATATTATTAGATGATAAGATCATCACGAAAGGAACATTGCATAATGGTTTATTTATGTTAGACACCACTCCACATATCATGAATATAAATGTGTCCAAAAGGAAACGAGATGAGTTGAACAGTGCATACCTGTGGCATAGTTGGCTAGGTCACATCCATGAAAGAAGGATTCAAAAGTTGCTAAATGATGGATATCTAGATCCATTCGACTATGTGTCATATGCAACTTGTGAGCCTTGCATTCGTGGAAAACTGACCAACTCTCCATTTAGTGGAACTGGAGAGAGAGCCACTGAGTTGTTGGAACTCATACATAGTGATGTATGTGGACCCATGTCAACTCATGCCATTGGAGGTTACTCCTACTTCATTACATTTACTGATGATTTCTCAAGGTATGGATATGTGTACTTAATGAAGTACAAGTCCGAGGCCATTGAGAAATTCAGAGAGTATAAGAATGAGGTGGAGAACCAGACTGGAAAGAGTATCAAAACTCTTCGATCAGATCGAGGAGGTGAGTACTTAAGTACAGAGTTTACTCACTTCCTCAAGGACCATGGGATATTATCCAAATGGACACCTCCTTATACACCTCAGCTCAATGGTGTCTCTGAAAGGAGAAATCATACATTATTAGATATGGTACGGTCCATGATGAGTTTCGCTGACCTACCCATCTCATTCTGGGGATATGCCCTAGAAACCGCAGCTTACCTTCTGAACAGAGTTCCAACTAAGTCGGTAGTGTCTACACCATATGAGATATGGAAAGGGAAGAAGCCTGATCTTAAGGTTGTTAAGATTTGGGGCTGCTCTGCCCATGTTAAAAGACACAACCCCGATAAGTTAGAATCAAGGACAGGGCGATGTAAATTTGTGGGATACCCCAAGGAAACTTGTGGGTATTACTTCTATCATCTCGAGGACCAAAAGGTCTTTGTAGCTAAGAGAGCAGTGTTCCTTGAGAAGGAACACATTCTTGACGGAGACAGTGGGAGAATGATAGAATTGAGCGAGGTTGGAGAACCAAGCTCAAGCACCACTCTACAGCCCGAGTCTGTTCAGGTATCTAATACACAAGTTTCAACTTTACGCAGGTCTGATAGAGTATCCCATCCTCCTGAGAGATATGTGGGACATATTAGAGCAGAGGATGTAGAGGATATTGATCCTCAGACCTACGAGGAGGCTATTATGAGTATAGACTCCGGGAAGTGGAAAGAAGCCATGAATTCTGAGATGGATTCTATGTACTCCAATAAGGTTTGGAACCTAGTTGATGCGCCCGAAGGTATTGTACCCATCGGTTGCAAGTGGATCTTTAAGAAAAAGATCGGAGTAGATGGAAAGGTAGAGACCTATAAAGCAAGGCTAGTGGCTAAGGGGTATCGTCAAAGGCAAGGTGTTGACTACGACGAAACTTTCTCACCCGTAGCAATGCTAAAATCCATCAGAATTCTATTGGCTATTGCAGCACACTATGATTATGAGATCTGGCAGATGGATGTGAAAACCGCATTCCTCAACGGGAACCTGGAGGAGGAGGTGTATATGATGCAACCTGAGGGATTCGTGTCCAAGAACTGCCCAGATAAGGTGTGTAGGTTGCTTAGATCCATTTATGGACTAAAGCAAGCTTCCCGAAGTTGGAACATAAGATTTGATGAGGCAATCAGATCTTATGACTTCGTTAAGAACGAAGATGAGCCTTGTGTATACAGAAAGGTAAGTGGGAGCGCTATTAGCTTTTTGGTGTTATATGTGGATGACATCCTCATCATTGGGAATGACATAGGAATGCTATCCACAATAAAGGCTTGGTTATCTAGACACTTCTCCATGAAGGACTTAGGAGAAGCATCTTATATCTTGGGGATTAGAATCTATAGAGATAGATCCAAGAGGATGCTTGGCTTGTCCCAGTCTAGGTACATAGAAACCATTGTCAAAAGGTTTGACATGGAAAATTCCAAAGGGCAAACATGGATATGATACCTTATGCCTCAGCAATAGGGTCTATCATGTATGCCATGCTATGTACTAGGCCTGATATAGCGCATGCTCTGAGTGTCACGAGCAGGTATCAGGCGGATCCAGGCTTGGAGCACTGGAAAGCAGTAAAGTGTATCCTTAAGTACTTGAGAAGGACTAAGGATCTTTTACTTGTATATGGAGGTAATAGCCTTAAGGTTGAAGGCTACACTGACTCAAGTTTTCAGTCTGATGTCGATGATAACAAGTCGAATTCAGGGTATGTGTACACCTTGAATGGAGGAGCAGTGTGCTGGAAGAGTTCCAAGCAAGATACCACTGCTGACTCGACCACAGAAGCGGAGTACATTGCTGCATCAGATGCAGCAAAGGAGGGAGTCTGGGTGAAGAAGTTCATCACAGATTTGGGAGTCGATATAGATAGCGACAAGTCGACTTCCTTATATTGCGACAACTATGGGGTGATTACTCAAATAAGGGAACCCGGGTCTTATCAGAAGTGTTCTGAGGAGGTTCCAGCTTATAAGAGAGATCGTAACCCGAGAAGATGTAGTAGTGGAATTGTTCCATCCGAAGATAACATTGCAGATCCACTGATAAAGCCATTGTCTCAGATTGTCTTTGAGCGTCACAGGGGTCTGATGGGGATCAGACACATAGGTGATTGGCTTTAGGTCAAGTGGGAGATTGCTAGTCATAAGTGCCCAGCAAGCCAATCACGTGAGTGATGGCACGTGTGATTTGATACAGAATCTTTTTGCTTATTATATTTTGGCGTATATCACTTTATAACTATTGCATAAATGCATATATATTGTGATGTCCTTGGATTTGTGCAATGGGAATCGGATCGTGATGAGATCACGATAATGAGATCGATTCACCTTTAAACACATATCCTAAATAATCCCGGTCATAGGTTACTCGAGAGGGACATCGTGATAACCGGATAGACTGGTGTGCTGTATACCCGTCCATATGATGGATGCAGCTGGTCTCATAGCTGCTCGTGTAGGGACACTAGGGATACAGTACAGGTGCTCATTGGAGAATGAGTTCACTGATTGATCCGCTTACGGAATGCTGGATGGTTGATGATGCCTTATTGTCAGACAACGATTCCGTAGTCCTAGTGGTGTATCTGGTTCTTAGACTTGAGACACCAAGGATGTCCTGTATGAGTGCTCCACTCTTTGATACCAGACTTATAGGTTTGGCTGTTCCCAGATCTAGTACAGCTGGTCATTGGGAGTGGTAGTCGACCTTACGAGGGCTATTGAGTGTCGATAGAGGATCATCCACTCTCGGTATCATGAGAGGAATATCCCATGTATTCTTGCTCAGACAAATCCCTGGCCAGGGTCATTCGGGTTGAGAGAGAAAGAGTTCTCCGGGAGAATCCGATTAGAGCGAGACTCGAGTAGAAACCGTATGGGTCTGACAGCACCATGCTCGATATACGGTCTCTGGGATATTAGATGGATGAGGGACTATAGGTACATGGTAACTGAGGACAGACAGGTCCAATGGATTGGATTCCCCTGTATCGTCTGGGGACTACGGCGTAGTGGCCTAGTACTTCCGTAGTCGATGAGTCGAGTGAATTATTACAGAGATAATAATTCACTGAGTTAGAAGGAGTTCTGACAGGTATGACTCACGGCCAGCTTGATATTGGGCCTAGAGGGTCACACACATATGGTAGGCATTGCGATGAGTAGAGGTTCAGATATGAGATATCCGACGGAGCCCTTGTCTTATTGGATGCAGATCCAATACCCACTAGGGAAAGGACCCATTAGGGTTTTGACACGGGATCTCTATAAATAGGAGGGATTCACAGCCTCATAGGCTAGAGTCTTTGCTTGCCCTTCCTATTCTCCTCTCCCTCTCCACCTCAGAGTAGGCCTGGAGTTTTGAGGAGCGTCGTCGCAACCCTGCTGTGTGGATCACCGCTTGACCTCCTTCACCCTCTCCTAAGGATCTGCAAGGAAACAGGGATATACGATCTCCCTAGGTAACACAATCAATATACGCAGTTTTGTGTTTTGCGGATTTTTGCGCACCAATCTTCGCACGACGACGAACATCTTTTTGGGAATCGGGGATTTTTGTTTTCTTGTTCTTCCGCTGCGCATATGATGTCGCCCCCCTATGATTTCCCAACAGCTCCTGCGGACTTCTGGCAAACTCCTGGACTTACGACGATCCACTTGGCGAGTTCCGACAAGCTTCTTTGGCAAGCTCCTGGACTTCTCGGATTTGTTCCCGCAGAACCTCCGACGACCGTCCGAACTTCCGTAGAACTCTCGAACTCCCAACGTGATCATTGTCTTGACTCCGGCGCAACTCCTACTACATGTCTTTCTTCCATCGTAGTTAATCCTGCACACTCAAAACAAAAACTTCGATCGAGACAATTAATCATAAGCAATTAACCAAGTTGTCCGGCATGTCATTGGTCCCTCGACGCTTCGTCCGATTCTTCGGCGCATCGTCCTTTCCTGCAGCCTATTGCCCAATCGGCCAATTGACTCCGCAAGTCCGATATCCTTGGCACAATACCCGCTCTTCTTGGCCCAATGCCCGAGTCCATGGCCCGAAGCCTTCTATCGATACGTCGACCGATCCACCGGCCCGACGTCCAATCTTCTGACATGTTCCTCCGGCACAACATGATTTTCCTGCTTTAATTGTCTCATCCTGATCGAAGCATCCTACGTCACTCAAAACGTAGATTAAATCATAAACATATATCAAGTAGTTTCATCATCAAAATACGAGATTCAACATTTAGGCGGTACCATCACCAAGTCTAGGTGGTACCACCACCAGACCCTACTACATGATATTGAATGGGCCAAATAATATACTCAATTCAGCTCTGATTCAGGCCCAATTGGTCCCTAATTGAGTTGGCATTATTTCATCCTAATATCGACTCAATTAGATCTAAACTAACTTCATCTAGATAAATTATTACAAGTACGAATCCTATATTGTCCGGCATGTCATTTGTTCATTCGGCGCTTTATTCGATCCTTTGGTGCATCATCCTCTCTTTTGGCATATTGTCCAATTAGCATGTTGTCTTCCCGCAGCATCCAATCTCCTTGGCGTAATGTCTGATCTTCTTAGCCCGATGCTTGAACTCATGGCACGAAGCCTTCTTCCGACACGTCGATCGATCTTCCGGCTTGACGTCCAATCTTTTGACATGTTCACTCCAGCCCAACGTCTGATTTCTCCTACTTTAATTAATTTACCTCTCTTTGATCGAAGCTAATCCTACATCACTCAAAACGTATATTAGATCACAAACTCATCAATTGATTTCATCATCAAAATCTGAGATTCAATAGATCCGACCAGTTGGATTTCTAGAGTAGAAAAGTTTTTTTGTTTTCACATAACACTAGAAGAATCTAAGGTAGAAATAGCTTCAATCCAACTAGATAAAGATACAATCCAATGGTATGATTGGTACAAAACATGTTACGTGGGAGCAATTCAAGAGAGTCCTTGTTCGCTTTGGACCATCTGGATATGAGAATGTTGATGGATAGCTAGCCAAAATTTGTCAAATTTCTATAGTGCAAGAATATCATAGCAGATTTGAACAATTGTCAAATCAAGCTAAAGATTGGTCTGAACAACAAATGATCGGTACAATTATCAAAGGACTTAATCCAAATATCCGGTATGAAGTCAAATCTTGCTAACACCACACTATGACAGTTGCAATCTCATTTGTATATTTGCATGAGGAAAAAATCAACAGGGAGAATCGTCGAAATAGAAGTGACAACAAACAAATGATCAACAAGTCACTCGCCCCATCTATTCCTAACTAAAACCTAACACTCAAAGACTAACCCGAGAAGAACTTAAGAAAAAATCAACGAAGGGTTTGTGTTGGCACTATGATGGAAAGTGGAGGAGCACCGATGTAAACAAAGGCAACTTCTGATGATTAAACCAATTAGAGAGGAATTGAAAGCTGACAATATGGACTCTGATCATGAAGGTATAGATTCTAATTAAGATGTTGGACCTATCATACATATAGTATATGCATTAGTCAGCTACTCTAATATGCAAACTATGAATATTGGAAGAACCTTGAAACATCAGCCTATTATTGTTTTAATTGATATTGATAGCACTAACAATTTTATGGATAATAAGGTTGCTGACCGATTGGCCTACCATATTAAAGACTATGACAAATTCGAAGTAAAGGTCAAGAGTGTTTGAAGATAAAATTGATCATACAAGGCCAAGAGTTGCTTGTGGATTTTTTTTTGCTACCCTTGGAAGACTATGAAGTGGTGCTTAGAATTGAATTGCTATCAACCATGGATGATGTTTCTTGAAATTTTTTTAAACTACTCATGAAGTTTTTTATTAATGAAAAATAGGTGATCCTAAAGAGAATACATAGAAGTGAGGTTACAACTGCCACTAGCCATTGGATGGATAGGGTTCTTCAAAAAACTATAATGACTACAACATCGGAAGTGGAGACCCTACTTACTTGATCGAGTTGTGATGTGCCGTAGATATCTTGTAACTGAAGTGCTAAAAGAGAAGTTTCTAGAGTTTGATACTGCTTAGCCTTACGGACAAAGCTTATTTGAAGGGGGAGAAATTGTTAGGATCCTTTTTATTTTCTAAGCCTTGAAAATATTGAATAATATTTTTTGAAATTTATTTGAGATTTATTTATTTATTAGGAGTCCAAATCCAGATGGACTTAGATGAAACTATATAAATATTAATATATCTATTTTTTTTATCATCTATTAAATATTATTTTAATCTTTAAATAAATCTTGGGAGATTCATATCTCTTTTCTTTCTCTCCTTTTATGATAAAAATCTGGAGTCTTACCAAAACATTGCACCCACCCGAATCACAAAGTTTGATAACTCAAGATCCCCAGCCTTCATAAATCCCACATGGCATTGGCTTCCACCACACGCTAACACCAAGGTATCCTAATGAAACTTGCTCCATCCTGTCTAGGAAATAAAGGATCCATCAGTTTCATTAATGAATTCATGATTGATCTATTAGGACTCGCTCACCACAACAGAATTCTGCCTTCCATCAAACATGTTCCATAGAGTGAAATAATCACCAGCATACAGCAAGCAACATGTGCAACAAAATGTGAATGCTTCGGCAGTTGCCACACTTGGCTTTATTGTGGCTAC